>NC_134834.1:148705410-149006162 GCF_004210375.1 Tachypleus tridentatus
TGATATTCTAGGTTGGATCTTATCTTGTTGAGGTAACAAGTGACTAACTTGTGATATTCTAGGTTGGATCTTATCTTGTTGAGGTAACAAGTGACTAACTTGTGATATTCTAGGTTGGATCTTATCTTGTTGAGGTAACAAGTGACTAACTTGTGATATTCTAGGTTGGATCTTATCTTGTTGAGGTAACAAGTGACTAACTTGTGATATTCTAGGTTGGATCTTATCTTGTTGAGGTAACAAGTGACTAACTTGTGATATTCTAGGTTGGATCTTATCTTGTTGAGGTAACAAGTGACTAACTTGTGATATTCTAGGTTGGATCTTATCTTGTTGAGGTAACAAGTGACTAACTTGTGATATTCTAGGTTGGATCTTATCTTGTTGAGGTAACAAGTGACTAACTTGTGATATTCTAGGTTGGATCTTATCTTGTTGAGGTAACAAGTGACTAACTTGTGATATTCTAGGTTGGATCTTATCTTGTTGAGGTAACAAGTGACTAACTTGTGATATTCTAGGTTGGATCTTATCTTGTTGAGGTAACAAGTGACTAACTTGTGATATTCTAGGTTGGATCTTATCTTGTTGAGGTAACAAGTGACTAACTTGTGATATTCTAGGTTGGATCTTATCTTGTTGAGGTAACAAGTGACTAACTTGTGATATTCTAGGTTGGATCTTATCTTGTTGAGGTAACAAGTGACTAACTTGTGATATTCTAGGTTGGATCTTATCTTGTTGAGGTAACAAGTGACTAACTTGTGATATTCTAGGTTGGATCTTATCTTGTTGAGGTAACAAGTGACTAACTTGTGATATTCTAGGTTGGATCTTATCTTGTTGAGGTAACAAGTGACTAACTTGTGATATTCTAGGTTGGATCTTATCTTGTTGAGGTAACAAGTGACTAACTTGTGATATTCTAGGTTGGATCTTATCTTGTTGAGGTAACAAGTGACTAACTTGTGATATTCTAGGTTGGATCTTATCTTGTTGAGGTAACAAGTGACTAACTTGTGATATTCTAGGTTGGATCTTATCTTGTTGAGGTAACAAGTGACTAACTTGTGATATTCTAGGTTGGATCTTATCTTGTTGAGGTAACAAGTGACTAACTTGTGATATTCTAGGTTGGATCTTATCTTGTTGAGGTAACAAGTGACTAACTTGTGATATTCTAGGTTGGATCTTATCTTGTTGAGGTAACAAGTGACTAACTTGTGATATTCTAGGTTGGATCTTATCTTGTTGAGGTAACAAGTGACTAACTTGTGATATTCTAGGTTGGATCTTATCTTGTTGAGGTAACAAGTGACTAACTTGTGATATTCTAGGTTGGATCTTATCTTGTTGAGGTAACAAGTGACTAACTTGTGATATTCTAGGTTGGATCTTATCTTGTTGAGGTAACAAGTGACTAACTTGTGATATTCTAGGTTGGATCTTATCTTGTTGAGGTAACAAGTGACTAACTTGTGATATTCTAGGTTGGATCTTATCTTGTTGAGGTAACAAGTGACTAACTTGTGATATTCTAGGTTGGATCTTATCTTGTTGAGGTAACAAGTGACTAACTTGTGATATTCTAGGTTGGATCTTATCTTGTTGAGGTAACAAGTGACTAACTTGTGATATTCTAGGTTGGATCTTATCTTGTTGAGGTAACAAGTGACTAACTTGTGATATTCTAGGTTGGATCTTATCTTGTTGAGGTAACAAGTGACTAACTTGTGATATTCTAGGTTGGATCTTATCTTGTTGAGGTAACAAGTGACTAACTTGTGATATTCTAGGTTGGATCTTATCTTGTTGAGGTAACAAGTGACTAACTTGTGATATTCTAGGTTGGATCTTATCTTGTTGAGGTAACAAGTGACTAACTTGTGATATTCTAGGTTGGATCTTATCTTGTTGAGGTAACAAGTGACTAACTTGTGATATTCTAGGTTGGATCTTATCTTGTTGAGGTAACAAGTGACTAACTTGTGATATTCTAGGTTGGATCTTATCTTGTTGAGGTAACAAGTGACTAACTTGTGATATTCTAGGTTGGATCTTATCTTGTTGAGGTAACAAGTGACTAACTTGTGATATTCTAGGTTGGATCTTATCTTGTTGAGGTAACAAGTGACTAACTTGTGATATTCTAGGTTGGATCTTATCTTGTTGAGGTAACAAGTGACTAACTTGTGATATTCTAGGTTGGATCTTATCTTGTTGAGGTAACAAGTGACTAACTTGTGATATTCTAGGTTGGATCTTATCTTGTTGAGGTAACAAGTGACTAACTTGTGATATTCTAGGTTGGATCTTATCTTGTTGAGGTAACAAGTGACTAACTTGTGATATTCTAGGTTGGATCTTATCTTGTTGAGGTAACAAGTGACTAACTTGTGATATTCTAGGTTGGATCTTATCTTGTTGAGGTAACAAGTGACTAACTTGTGATATTCTAGGTTGGATCTTATCTTGTTGAGGTAACAAGTGACTAACTTGTGATATTCTAGGTTGGATCTTATCTTGTTGAGGTAACAAGTGACTAACTTGTGATATTCTAGGTTGGATCTTATCTTGTTGAGGTAACAAGTGACTAACTTGTGATATTCTAGGTTGGATCTTATCTTGTTGAGGTAACAAGTGACTAACTTGTGATATTCTAGGTTGGATCTTATCTTGTTGAGGTAACAAGTGACTAACTTGTGATATTCTAGGTTGGATCTTATCTTGTTGAGGTAACAAGTGACTAACTTGTGATATTCTAGGTTGGATCTTATCTTGTTGAGGTAACAAGTGACTAACTTGTGATATTCTAGGTTGGATCTTATCTTGTTGAGGTAACAAGTGACTAACTTGTGATATTCTAGGTTGGATCTTATCTTGTTGAGGTAACAAGTGACTAACTTGTGATATTCTAGGTTGGATCTTATCTTGTTGAGGTAACAAGTGACTAACTTGTGATATTCTAGGTTGGATCTTATCTTGTTGAGGTAACAAGTGACTAACTTGTGATATTCTAGGTTGGATCTTATCTTGTTGAGGTAACAAGTGACTAACTTGTGATATTCTAGGTTGGATCTTATCTTGTTGAGGTAACAAGTGACTAACTTGTGATATTCTAGGTTGGATCTTATCTTGTTGTGGTAACAAGTGACTAACTTGTGATATTCTAGGTTGGATCTTATCTTGTTGAGGTAACAAGTGACTAACTTGTGATATTCTAGGTTGGATCTTATCTTGTTGAGGTAACAAGTGACTAACTTGTGATATTCTAGGTTGGATCTTATCTTGTTGAGGTAACAAGTGACTAACTTGTGATATTCTAGGTTGGATCTTATCTTGTTGAGGTAACAAGTGACTAACTTGTGATATTCTAGGTTGGATCTTATCTTGTTGAGGTAACAAGTGACTAACTTGTGATATTCTAGGTTGGATCTTATCTTGTTGAGGTAACAAGTGACTAACTTGTGATATTCTAGGTTGGATCTTATCTTGTTGAGGTAACAAGTGACTAACTTGTGATATTCTAGGTTGGATCTTATCTTGTTGAGGTAACAAGTGACTAACTTGTGATATTCTAGGTTGGATCTTATCTTGTTGAGGTAACAAGTGACTAACTTGTGATATTCTAGGTTGGATCTTATCTTGTTGAGGTAACAAGTGACTAACTTGTGATATTCTAGGTTGGATCTTATCTTGTTGAGGTAACAAGTGACTAACTTGTGATATTCTAGGTTGGATCTTATCTTGTTGAGGTAACAAGTGACTAACTTGTGATATTCTAGGTTGGATCTTATCTTGTTGAGGTAACAAGTGACTAACTTGTGATATTCTAGGTTGGATCTTATCTTGTTGTGGTAACAAGTGACTAACTTGTGATATTCTAGGTTGGATCTTATCTTGTTGAGGTAACAAGTGACTAACTTGTGATATTCTAGGTTGGATCTTATCTTGTTGAGGTAACAAGTGACTAACTTGTGATATTCTAGGTTGGATCTTATCTTGTTGAGGTAACAAGTGACTAACTTGTGATATTCTAGGTTGGATCTTATCTTGTTGAGGTAACAAGTGACTAACTTGTGATATTCTAGGTTGGATCTTATCTTGTTGAGGTAACAAGTGACTAACTTGTGATATTCTAGGTTGGATCTTATCTTGTTGAGGTAACAAGTGACTAACTTGTGATATTCTAGGTTGGATCTTATCTTGTTGAGGTAACAAGTGACTAACTTGTGATATTCTAGGTTGGATCTTATCTTGTTGAGGTAACAAGTGACTAACTTGTGATATTCTAGGTTGGATCTTATCTTGTTGAGGTAACAAGTGACTAACTTGTGATATTCTAGGTTGGATCTTATCTTGTTGAGGTAACAAGTGACTAACTTGTGATATTCTAGGTTGGATCTTATCTTGTTGAGGTAACAAGTGACTAACTTGTGATATTCTAGGTTGGATCTTATCTTGTTGAGGTAACAAGTGACTAACTTGTGATATTCTAGGTTGGATCTTATCTTGTTGAGGTAACAAGTGACTAACTTGTGATATTCTAGGTTGGATCTTATCTTGTTGAGGTAACAAGTGACTAACTTGTGATATTCTAGGTTGGATCTTATCTTGTTGAGGTAACAAGTGACTAACTTGTGATATTCTAGGTTGGATCTTATCTTGTTGAGGTAACAAGTGACTAACTTGTGATATTCTAGGTTGGATCTTATCTTGTTGAGGTAACAAGTGACTAACTTGTGATATTCTAGGTTGGATCTTATCTTGTTGAGGTAACAAGTGACTAACTTGTGATATTCTAGGTTGGATCTTATCTTGTTGAGGTAACAAGTGACTAACTTGTGATATTCTAGGTTGGATCTTATCTTGTTGAGGTAACAAGTGACTAACTTGTGATATTCTAGGTTGGATCTTATCTTGTTGAGGTAACAAGTGACTAACTTGTGATATTCTAGGTTGGATCTTATCTTGTTGAGGTAACAAGTGACTAACTTGTGATATTCTAGGTTGGATCTTATCTTGTTGAGGTAACAAGTGACTAACTTGTGATATTCTAGGTTGGATCTTATCTTGTTGAGGTAACAAGTGACTAACTTGTGATATTCTAGGTTGGATCTTATCTTGTTGAGGTAACAAGTGACTAACTTGTGATATTCTAGGTTGGATCTTATCTTGTTGAGGTAACAAGTGACTAACTTGTGATATTCTAGGTTGGATCTTATCTTGTTGAGGTAACAAGTGACTAACTTGTGATATTCTAGGTTGGATCTTATCTTGTTGAGGTAACAAGTGACTAACTTGTGATATTCTAGGTTGGATCTTATCTTGTTGAGGTAACAAGTGACTAACTTGTGATATTCTAGGTTGGATCTTATCTTGTTGAGGTAACAAGTGACTAACTTGTGATATTCTAGGTTGGATCTTATCTTGTTGAGGTAACAAGTGACTAACTTGTGATATTCTAGGTTGGATCTTATCTTGTTCAGGTAACAAGTGTCTATCTAACTTGTGATATTCTAGGTTAGACCTTATCTTGTTGAGGTAACAAGTGACTAACTTGTGACATTGTAGGTTGGATCTTATCTTGTTGAGGCAACAAGTGACTAACTTGTGATATTCTAGGTTGGATCTTATCTTGTTGAGGTAACAAGTGACTAACTTGTGATATTCTAGGTTGGATCTTATCTTGTTGAGGTAACAAGTGACTAACTTGTGATATTCTAGGTTGGATCTTATCTTGTTGAGGTAACAAGTGACTAACTTGTGATATTCTAGGTTGGATCTTATCTTGTTGAGGTAACAAGTGACTAACTTGTGATATTCTAGGTTGGATCTTATCTTGTTGAGGTAACAAGTGACTAACTTGTGATATTCTAGGTTGGATCTTATCTTGTTGAGGTAACAAGTGACTAACTTGTGATATTCTAGGTTGGATCTTATCTTGTTGAGGTAACAAGTGACTAACTTGTGATATTCTAGGTTGGATCTTATCTTGTTGAGGTAACAAGTGACTAACTTGTGATATTCTAGGTTGGATCTTATCTTGTTGAGGTAACAAGTGACTAACTTGTGATATTCTAGGTTGGATCTTATCTTGTTGAGGTAACAAGTGACTAACTTGTGATATTCTAGGTTGGATCTTATCTTGTTGAGGTAACAAGTGACTAACTTGTGATATTCTAGGTTGGATCTTATCTTGTTGAGGTAACAAGTGACTAACTTGTGATATTCTAGGTTGGATCTTATCTTGTTGAGGTAACAAGTGACTAACTTGTGATATTCTAGGTTGGATCTTATCTTGTTGAGGTAACAAGTGACTAACTTGTGATATTCTAGGTTGGATCTTATCTTGTTGAGGTAACAAGTGACTAACTTGTGATATTCTAGGTTGGATCTTATCTTGTTGAGGTAACAAGTGACTAACTTGTGATATTCTAGGTTGGATCTTATCTTGTTGAGGTAACAAGTGACTAACTTGTGATATTCTAGGTTGGATCTTATCTTGTTGAGGTAACAAGTGACTAACTTGTGATATTCTAGGTTGGATCTTATCTTGTTGAGGTAACAAGTGACTAACTTGTGATATTCTAGGTTGGATCTTATCTTGTTGAGGTAACAAGTGACTAACTTGTGATATTCTAGGTTGGATCTTATCTTGTTGAGGTAACAAGTGACTAACTTGTGATATTCTAGGTTGGATCTTATCTTGTTGAGGTAACAAGTGACTAACTTGTGATATTCTAGGTTGGATCTTATCTTGTTGAGGTAACAAGTGACTAACTTGTGATATTCTAGGTTGGATCTTATCTTGTTGAGGTAACAAGTGACTAACTTGTGATATTCTAGGTTGGATCTTATCTTGTTGAGGTAACAAGTGACTAACTTGTGATATTCTAGGTTGGATCTTATCTTGTTGAGGTAACAAGTGACTAACTTGTGATATTCTAGGTTGGATCTTATCTTGTTGAGGTAACAAGTGACTAACTTGTGATATTCTAGGTTGGATCTTATCTTGTTGAGGTAACAAGTGACTAACTTGTGATATTCTAGGTTGGATCTTATCTTGTTGAGGTAACAAGTGACTAACTTGTGATATTCTAGGTTGGATCTTATCTTGTTGAGGTAACAAGTGACTAACTTGTGATATTCTAGGTTGGATCTTATCTTGTTGAGGTAACAAGTGACTAACTTGTGATATTCTAGGTTGGATCTTATCTTGTTGAGGTAACAAGTGACTAACTTGTGATATTCTAGGTTGGATCTTATCTTGTTGAGGTAACAAGTGACTAACTTGTGATATTCTAGGTTGGATCTTATCTTGTTGAGGTAACAAGTGACTAACTTGTGATATTCTAGGTTGGATCTTATCTTGTTGAGGTAACAAGTGACTAACTTGTGATATTCTAGGTTGGATCTTATCTTGTTGAGGTAACAAGTGACTAACTTGTGATATTCTAGGTTGGATCTTATCTTGTTGAGGTAACAAGTGACTAACTTGTGATATTCTAGGTTGGATCTTATCTTGTTGAGGTAACAAGTGACTAACTTGTGATATTCTAGGTTGGATCTTATCTTGTTGAGGTAACAAGTGACTAACTTGTGATATTCTAGGTTGGATCTTATCTTGTTGAGGTAACAAGTGACTAACTTGTGATATTCTAGGTTGGATCTTATCTTGTTGAGGTAACAAGTGACTAACTTGTGATATTCTAGGTTGGATCTTATCTTGTTGAGGTAACAAGTGACTAACTTGTGATATTCTAGGTTGGATCTTATCTTGTTGAGGTAACAAGTGACTAACTTGTGATATTCTAGGTTGGATCTTATCTTGTTGAGGTAACAAGTGACTAACTTGTGATATTCTAGGTTGGATCTTATCTTGTTGAGGTAACAAGTGACTAACTTGTGATATTCTAGGTTGGATCTTATCTTGTTGAGGTAACAAGTGACTAACTTGTGATATTCTAGGTTGGATCTTATCTTGTTGAGGTAACAAGTGACTAACTTGTGATATTCTAGGTTGGATCTTATCTTGTTGAGGTAACAAGTGACTAACTTGTGATATTCTAGGTTGGATCTTATCTTGTTGAGGTAACAAGTGACTAACTTGTGATATTCTAGGTTGGATCTTATCTTGTTGAGGTAACAAGTGACTAACTTGTGATATTCTAGGTTGGATCTTATCTTGTTGAGGTAACAAGTGACTAACTTGTGATATTCTAGGTTGGATCTTATCTTGTTGAGGTAACAAGTGACTAACTTGTGATATTCTAGGTTGGATCTTATCTTGTTGAGGTAACAAGTGACTAACTTGTGATATTCTAGGTTGGATCTTATCTTGTTGAGGTAACAAGTGACTAACTTGTGATATTCTAGGTTGGATCTTATCTTGTTGAGGTAACAAGTGACTAACTTGTGATATTCTAGGTTGGATCTTATCTTGTTGAGGTAACAAGTGACTAACTTGTGATATTCTAGGTTGGATCTTATCTTGTTGAGGTAACAAGTGACTAACTTGTGATATTCTAGGTTGGATCTTATCTTGTTGAGGTAACAAGTGACTAACTTGTGATATTCTAGGTTGGATCTTATCTTGTTGAGGTAACAAGTGACTAACTTGTGATATTCTAGGTTGGATCTTATCTTGTTGAGGTAACAAGTGACTAACTTGTGATATTCTAGGTTGGATCTTATCTTGTTGAGGTAACAAGTGACTAACTTGTGATATTCTAGGTTGGATCTTATCTTGTTGAGGTAACAAGTGACTAACTTGTGATATTCTAGGTTGGATCTTATCTTGTTGAGGTAACAAGTGACTAACTTGTGATATTCTAGGTTGGATCTTATCTTGTTGAGGTAACAAGTGACTAACTTGTGATATTCTAGGTTGGATCTTATCTTGTTGAGGTAACAAGTGACTAACTTGTGATATTCTAGGTTGGATCTTATCTTGTTGAGGTAACAAGTGACTAACTTGTGATATTCTAGGTTGGATCTTATCTTGTTGAGGTAACAAGTGACTAACTTGTGATATTCTAGGTTGGATCTTATCTTGTTGAGGTAACAAGTGACTAACTTGTGATATTCTAGGTTGGATCTTATCTTGTTGAGGTAACAAGTGACTAACTTGTGATATTCTAGGTTGGATCTTATCTTGTTGAGGTAACAAGTGACTAACTTGTGATATTCTAGGTTGGATCTTATCTTGTTGAGGTAACAAGTGACTAACTTGTGATATTCTAGGTTGGATCTTATCTTGTTGAGGTAACAAGTGACTAACTTGTGATATTCTAGGTTGGATCTTATCTTGTTGAGGTAACAAGTGACTAACTTGTGATATTCTAGGTTGGATCTTATCTTGTTGAGGTAACAAGTGACTAACTTGTGATATTCTAGGTTGGATCTTATCTTGTTGAGGTAACAAGTGACTAACTTGTGATATTCTAGGTTGGATCTTATCTTGTTGAGGTAACAAGTGACTAACTTGTGATATTCTAGGTTGGATCTTATCTTGTTGAGGTAACAAGTGACTAACTTGTGATATTCTAGGTTGGATCTTATCTTGTTGAGGTAACAAGTGACTAACTTGTGATATTCTAGGTTGGATCTTATCTTGTTGAGGTAACAAGTGACTAACTTGTGATATTCTAGGTTGGATCTTATCTTGTTGAGGTAACAAGTGACTAACTTGTGATATTCTAGGTTGGATCTTATCTTGTTGAGGTAACAAGTGACTAACTTGTGATATTCTAGGTTGGATCTTATCTTGTTGAGGTAACAAGTGACTAACTTGTGATATTCTAGGTTGGATCTTATCTTGTTGAGGTAACAAGTGACTAACTTGTGATATTCTAGGTTGGATCTTATCTTGTTGAGGTAACAAGTGACTAACTTGTGATATTCTAGGTTGGATCTTATCTTGTTGAGGTAACAAGTGACTAACTTGTGATATTCTAGGTTGGATCTTATCTTGTTGAGGTAACAAGTGACTAACTTGTGATATTCTAGGTTGGATCTTATCTTGTTGAGGTAACAAGTGACTAACTTGTGATATTCTAGGTTGGATCTTATCTTGTTGAGGTAACAAGTGACTAACTTGTGATATTCTAGGTTGGATCTTATCTTGTTGAGGTAACAAGTGACTAACTTGTGATATTCTAGGTTGGATCTTATCTTGTTGAGGTAACAAGTGACTAACTTGTGATATTCTAGGTTGGATCTTATCTTGTTGAGGTAACAAGTGACTAACTTGTGATATTCTAGGTTGGATCTTATCTTGTTGAGGTAACAAGTGACTAACTTGTGATATTCTAGGTTGGATCTTATCTTGTTGAGGTAACAAGTGACTAACTTGTGATATTCTAGGTTGGATCTTATCTTGTTGAGGTAACAAGTGACTAACTTGTGATATTCTAGGTTGGATCTTATCTTGTTGAGGTAACAAGTGACTAACTTGTGATATTCTAGGTTGGATCTTATCTTGTTGAGGTAACAAGTGACTAACTTGTGATATTCTAGGTTGGATCTTATCTTGTTGAGGTAACAAGTGACTAACTTGTGATATTCTAGGTTGGATCTTATCTTGTTGAGGTAACAAGTGACTAACTTGTGATATTCTAGGTTGGATCTTATCTTGTTGAGGTAACAAGTGACTAACTTGTGATATTCTAGGTTGGATCTTATCTTGTTGAGGTAACAAGTGACTAACTTGTGATATTCTAGGTTGGATCTTATCTTGTTGAGGTAACAAGTGACTAACTTGTGATATTCTAGGTTGGATCTTATCTTGTTGAGGTAACAAGTGACTAACTTGTGATATTCTAGGTTGGATCTTATCTTGTTGAGGTAACAAGTGACTAACTTGTGATATTCTAGGTTGGATCTTATCTTGTTGAGGTAACAAGTGACTAACTTGTGATATTCTAGGTTGGATCTTATCTTGTTGAGGTAACAAGTGACTAACTTGTGATATTCTAGGTTGGATCTTATCTTGTTGAGGTAACAAGTGACTAACTTGTGATATTCTAGGTTGGATCTTATCTTGTTGAGGTAACAAGTGACTAACTTGTGATATTCTAGGTTGGATCTTATCTTGTTGAGGTAACAAGTGACTAACTTGTGATATTCTAGGTTGGATCTTATCTTGTTGAGGTAACAAGTGACTAACTTGTGATATTCTAGGTTGGATCTTATCTTGTTGAGGTAACAAGTGACTAACTTGTGATATTCTAGGTTGGATCTTATCTTGTTGAGGTAACAAGTGACTAACTTGTGATATTCTAGGTTGGATCTTATCTTGTTGAGGTAACAAGTGACTAACTTGTGATATTCTAGGTTGGATCTTATCTTGTTGAGGTAACAAGTGACTAACTTGTGATATTCTAGGTTGGATCTTATCTTGTTGAGGTAACAAGTGACTAACTTGTGATATTCTAGGTTGGATCTTATCTTGTTGAGGTAACAAGTGACTAACTTGTGATATTCTAGGTTGGATCTTATCTTGTTGAGGTAACAAGTGACTAACTTGTGATATTCTAGGTTGGATCTTATCTTGTTGAGGTAACAAGTGACTAACTTGTGATATTCTAGGTTGGATCTTATCTTGTTGAGGTAACAAGTGACTAACTTGTGATATTCTAGGTTGGATCTTATCTTGTTGAGGTAACAAGTGACTAACTTGTGATATTCTAGGTTGGATCTTATCTTGTTGAGGTAACAAGTGACTAACTTGTGATATTCTAGGTTGGATCTTATCTTGTTGAGGTAACAAGTGACTAACTTTGTGATATTCTAGGTTGGATCTTATCTTGTTGAGGTAACAAGTGACTAACTTGTGATATTCTAGGTTGGATCTTATCTTGTTGAGGTAACAAGTGACTAACTTGTGATATTCTAGGTTGGATCTTATCTTGTTGAGGTAACAAGTGACTAACTTGTGATATTCTAGGTTGGATCTTATCTTGTTGAGGTAACAAGTGACTAACTTGTGATATTCTAGGTTGGATCTTATCTTGTTGAGGTAACAAGTGACTAACTTGTGATATTCTAGGTTGGATCTTATCTTGTTGAGGTAACAAGTGACTAACTTGTGATATTCTAGGTTGGATCTTATCTTGTTGAGGTAACAAGTGACTAACTTGTGATATTCTAGGTTGGATCTTATCTTGTTGAGGTAACAAGTGACTAACTTGTGATATTCTAGGTTGGATCTTATCTTGTTGAGGTAACAAGTGACTAACTTGTGATATTCTAGGTTGGATCTTATCTTGTTGAGGTAACAAGTGACTAACTTGTGATATTCTAGGTTGGATCTTATCTTGTTGAGGTAACAAGTGACTAACTTGTGATATTCTAGGTTGGATCTTATCTTGTTGAGGTAACAAGTGACTAACTTGTGATATTCTAGGTTGGATCTTATCTTGTTGAGGTAACAAGTGACTAACTTGTGATATTCTAGGTTGGATCTTATCTTGTTGAGGTAACAAGTGACTAACTTGTGATATTCTAGGTTGGATCTTATCTTGTTGAGGTAACAAGTGACTAACTTGTGATATTCTAGGTTGGATCTTATCTTGTTGAGGTAACAAGTGACTAACTTGTGATATTCTAGGTTGGATCTTATCTTGTTGAGGTAACAAGTGACTAACTTGTGATATTCTAGGTTGGATCTTATCTTGTTGAGGTAACAAGTGACTAACTTGTGATATTCTAGGTTGGATCTTATCTTGTTGAGGTAACAAGTGACTAACTTGTGATATTCTAGGTTGGATCTTATCTTGTTGAGGTAACAAGTGACTAACTTGTGATATTCTAGGTTGGATCTTATCTTGTTGAGGTAACAAGTGACTAACTTGTGATATTCTAGGTTGGATCTTATCTTGTTGAGGTAACAAGTGACTAACTTGTGATATTCTAGGTTGGATCTTATCTTGTTGAGGTAACAAGTGACTAACTTGTGATATTCTAGGTTTGTTGTCCAGCTGGAGGGAGACATTCTTTTGCAACACCTCTTTTTGTTCGTTCGAAGTCCAGTGTTACCTTAAGAATAAGTCGATGTTTTCTCTTGGATCTCCTTCCAACGCTGTTTTGCACAAGCTGAGTAATTTATTATATTTACCTTGGAGTTATTGTGTGGTACAAACAAGGAATTTTACATTATGATAAGGTAAAACCAGTGATATTATAGTTGCTATGTATGACAATTGTATTAGGTTGGATCTTAGAGTAAACACTGTCTTTTATAGACGCTTGCTTGAATTCAGGTTGCTTACTCAATAACTAATATTTTAAAATTTAATTTTTTTTTGTGGCAAGTGAAGCCATACGGTAAACAATATTATGTACTTTTGATTCCCTAACCATTGATGCGACTCTAACTCCATAATATTGTTTTCTGAGGTTATACTATAGTAACGAAATCTGATCTGAAACACAATGGCATTGTTTTACTGGTGTATGTATGCTGTACAACATTGGTACACAATACTTGTTTCTCATGTTATCATCTATGCTGTACAATGTGTACACTTATGATGTATAACGAAAGATACATCGTGTAAAACAACAATACATGAATTATGTCGTATAACAAAGATACATCAGTAAACAATTGGCTAGTTATGTTGTATAGCATATAGATACATCAGTGGCTGCAATATTACATAAGTTATGTTTGTATATAACATGGGTGCCACACTAAACAACATTATGATAGGGTCCAGTGTTGTATAGTACGTAGAAATACCACTAAACAACATTATTCAGGATTTATGTTGCATCACAATAGATTTTTCATGCCAGTAATGTATCCACACCCATGCCAAGATGTAACACATAAGACTACTAGTAAACAATATTATGTATTGCTGTTGTATAACATAGATAGACGAAGTGGTATGTTTATGTGTACATTCACTGTTCTATCACATAGAAACATCAGTAAACAATATTATACAGTTATGTTGTATAAAATAGCAACACCAGTAATTTAATATTATGGTTAGGTTGGCATGTAACCTAATTGTATAACGCCCATAAAACAATATTATTATATACATGGTAGAGGATTTATGTCGCACCAAGCACTGCGTTACAACCAGTAAAGCGTGTATTATCGAGCAGTTACATGTTCTATAACATAGATGCACCAGTAAACAATATTATGTAATTTTGTTGTATAACACAGATACACGAATAAACAATATTACGTAGTTATGTTTGGCAAAACATAGACACATCCGTAAACAATATTATGTAGTTATGTCCTTTACAACATATGATACACCAGTAAACAATGTTCTGTTGTTAGGTTGTATATGAAAGACAAACAAGTAAAAATGTTCTGTAGTAAGGTTGTATATGAGAGAGACATAAGTAAGCGACGTTCTATAGTCAGTTTTGTATGTGACAGACACACCAGTAAACAATGTTCTGTAGTTAGCTTGTATATGACAGCACACCACTAAGCTATGTTCTATAGTTGGTTGTATGTGACAGACACGTCAGTAAATAATATTCTGTAGTTCGGTTCTATATAACATGCATATTTAGTAAACAGTATTCTATAGTTAGGTTGTATATGACAGCACACCAGTAAGCTATGTTCTGTAGTTAGTTTGTATATGACAGACATACCAGTAAACAATGTTCTGTAATCGTGTTGTTTAACGTGGTAATAAATTGCTAAATTTCTTTAAACACTAGACAATGTTAAGGAGTTTTATTTCTTGTTGTGTTCTTTAAGTGTTATGTATAGAGCTCTATATTGGGCGATCTATCTTTGATATGAACATCAAGGGTATTGAATCGCGATGTTTCAAGCTATAGGCCTTCACATTTACCTCTGAACTACTAGGGGACAATTCATAGGACCATTTTCATGAAAAACGCTATTGTTAGGCTACTTTATGTTTGTAAGAGTTTATATGACTGGGGAGAAATTAAGATTATATAATTTAAGTTAGGTTAAAGTTTGTCCCAGAGCAGCTGGTATTTTAGTGTGAGGGTAGGAACTTTACCTCTCCCCTAACAATGTGCTGGCTGGCCACTTGAAACTCTCTGATTTGTCGATGCTGACAAAGTGAACAGTTCCGGTGTTGGGTGATTCTGCTCAGATGCGCGTGTCGGAGGCGTGCACGTGTACTTTCGTCCCGAGGGTCTCCCTAGACCAGTGGGGCCATTGTCAACACTTCTACGGACAAAGAAAAACGCTGTAGGGGGCCGTTGGCGGCGAAGTTGCGCTTGGCTTCTCTCAGTCTATACTTCTTCCTGTGACCCTGCACCGTTTTAAATAGGGCGGGAAAGGGACTGCGCGCGCAGTGAGCAATCCGTTACACAGCCAGATAGTGTAAAGAGGCTGTGACCTCAGTAACCGCATATTAGAGGTAAAAAGTTTTTCAAAAGAACTATCCTAGCCATACTAGGGGGGACACACGCACGGTCCGTAAACCACGTGATACTAGACTTGGGTAACTAGTAATCTCTCTGGTTTAATCTCACTTCATGTGACCTTCTCCCTCATTCGAGCATAGAACCTCTTGTCTAAGAACAACAGGGCACAGAAGAGCAAATGGGCCATCTGCTCTGACACAACAGACATGTGCTGCGCTTTTCTCTGTTTGCAACGTAGGGATCAGGGTTCGTAGCAGGTTCAGTCTGCTGAACGTCTCATATTGTGCACCTGCCCAGGTTTTCACTTTGCTCAGTGTGATAGGAAACTACACGCTAGTGTACATAAATCGAATAAGTCGTTTCGTGCAGCCAGCCTATCAGCTAAAACAGTCACGAGGAGCGCTTCCTCCCGTCTTGTTAGTGGAAGGTGGGGTCGTAGGTTGCTGGAGATAGCGTTATCAGCAGGCATCACTTCGTCGACCTCTCTCCTGGGCTCGGCAGAGGCGACGGATACGCGTCGTGCTGACATCCGGCCGACTGTTCCCGCCACTTCCTCCACGCAGCGGTAGTAACTACAGCAACGCCACCTGAAACCTCTATCACTGTAGCCATTCTGTTGTGTGATCCATTTTACTGACACTGGTCGTCGTACGGAAAGGCAGGCGTTTGTTTAATCGTTACTTATCATCAGGACAGCACGTGATGTCGGCGGCGGTGATGCCCCGGGGTATGGGATCGAGGGTCATCACTGGCGTCACCGAGGCAAAGAACAGACAGACGCGCACTACTGACCGTGGTTGCCAGTCTTCGTATATCGGTTCTGAAGAACTTGGCACCCCACTAATCACACCTGCCACTGTCGAGGAAGACAAACGACCGTCCAGTGAGGAAGGGGAACAAATGAATAGCGATTGCAGCCCGTGCCAGGTAGAGGACAATTCGAGCGAAACGTTTTCCTCCTCTTACCACGTTAATCGCCCTACTGAGGGGATGAAGACAGCCAGCATCGTGCCAAAAGGCTCTGTTGAATGTCCACAGTCTGAGTCGGAGATGTCAAGCAGTTGTTACCCAGATATGGCGGTTTATGGGGAATACTTGAAGCCTTTATACCAGGACGGTGATGTCGTATTGAAGTGGAATGTGGTGGAAACAATGGTCTGCTTTATCTATCCAAGTTATGCCAGGGATCCAAAGGACCATGCATCTTCTTTCGGGACATATGGTTGACTCCAAATGAATTCCAGTACGTGAGTGGGCGAGAAACGGCCAAGGACTGGAAGAGGAGTATCCGACACCACGGGAAGAGTATGAAACTGTTATTGTCCAAGGGAATCTTAGCCGTCCACCCTCCAGATTGTGACTGTAGAGGGTGTAGAATCAGTTCGCCGGTGGTAAGTAGTTCATTTTCTTTCTAACTTCTGAAGCGACTACTGATAATAACCGAACAGAGATACGTACACTCAAGGTTACTTATCATCTGATTCTCTGGATTCACAACCCTTATTCTTTTTTTAAGTGTTTGGTTGCACTAAGAAAATGAAATGTGTGAATGGGTGTGGTCCAACTAACACGCCCTTATTGTTAACTAAGTATGAATCACATACCTAAACGGTGTAAATTTAGAACAAATAATCAAAATTCTTAAAAACATGTACGTTTATAGTTAACCGTAGTATATAGAGTATGACTTTTCAAAATACGATCCCAGTCGCACCAAACATTCTCGCCCTTCAGCCGTGGATGCGTTATAAAGTGACGGTCAATCCCACTATTCGTTGGTAAAAGAGTAGCCTAAGAGTTGGCGGTGGGTGGTGATGACTAGCTGGCTCCCCTCTAGTCTTACACTGCTAAATTAGAGACGGCTAGCGCAGATAGCCCTCAAGTAGCTTTTCGCGAAATTCAAAACAAACTCGAAATAAGATTTAATATTTCAAAATCTATTGTGGGTGTAAAGTCACTTTTGTTGTGACGAATGGTGTGAATTCACTTTTGGGTGTAGTTCCTGTATCAGTAGGTAATACCCAATAATATATGAAATCGTTTATTGTTTAGAGTGCATTGGTCACATCACAAGAAACACTGAGATATGGTTAGTTCTGTTGTTCGTTACTGTTTCGTCAAGTGTTTCACACACCTTCTGTTCTCGAGCCATTTGATTTGTTCTTTATCTCTCGGGTGCCACGAACCAAAGATTTAAAATTACAAAAAATAACTGTTGCAACATATTATTCGTGACTCAGAGTTACGGTTTGTTTGTTTTTGAATTTGTGACAGGGATTCGAACTCATGATTACGAGTCGAGCATCTAAACCACCTGGCCATGCTGTGCCCATAGTTACAGATAGTATAATTTATTCAAGAACCAAATATATTAGAAAGATTACTTATTTTATCAGAAATTTCTAGTATGTGTATATCATATATTGGGCGTCATTTTAACGTCACCAGTGTATATCTTATATTGGGTGTCATTTTAACCTCACTACTGTGTATCTTATATTAGGCGTCATTGTAACCTCATTGGATATCGTACACTTATTAAGGTAAATTTCATTAATATATTGAGTTATTATTTATCCATAATTAAACAGTTAAAGTAAGTGAACTGTTTATAAGGGTGTAACACTGTTTCATTTGTATTCTATAATGTGTAGTCTACTAAGTGTTCTACAGTAATGAAGAAAGATATATCCATTGATAAGTAAGAGTAGGAATATAACACTAAAAATGTGGATACCATTGATATCCATCTACGTCCATGTAACTAACTTATTATTTTAAAAGCTATAGACAATCCGTTGTGAGTATCAGTTAAACAATGAACGTATACATTCTCTCTTGAGAAACAACATATACAAGATGTACCAGGGACAATGTGTGTAAAATGTATACACCTTCGTCACCATTTACTGATATTCTCTCAATCTGTAGGATATCGATATCTCCTGACGAAGGTGTAATAGCGAAATATTGAGCTAATAAAGTGACAGTTTTATAGTACCCCGCTGGTACAGTCTTCGGATTTGCAACGCTAAAATAAGCGGTTCAATTCCCGTCGGTGAACTTAGCAGATAACCTGCTGTGAGTTTGCTATAAGAAAACACCACCCTCTACAGTTTTGGAGACATTGGTGGTGATTTTATTTACGTTTATAGCAATATATTTTATGATAATATTTTATATTACGCCCCCTCAGTATTTTTTATTGTTTAATATTCAATTTAATGACAGTTAATCAGTTTTATAATGACACTACCTTTATCTGAATATTTTTATAAATAGATTATTGTTATTCGAATGATTTTCATATTTATTATTTCACCATCATGCTGTAAGGTGACGCGGCGTCTAATGGATTCCTTTATAGAAGATAATGGATTAGTTGCTTAATTTACCATGCATGGCATGGATGACCTGGTGGCTAGAGTGCTCCAGTTGTAATCTGCAGGTCGGAGACTCATATCTCATCACCAAACATGTTTGACCCTTCAGCCATGTAGGCATTATAAGGTGATGGTCAATTCGACCACTTGCTGGTAAGAAATGATCCCAAAGGTGGTAGGTGGTGTTGTAGAGCTACTTTACTTCTAATCTAACACTTCAAAGTTAGGGACGGCTTGTGCAGATAGCCTTCAAGTATGTAGCCTTGCGTGCAAATCAGCCCAAGTAAGTAAACAAAGTTAATTCACCTGAATATAATTCAGCCGTAAAAAATAACACGCACACAACACATATTTTGTAAATCTGTTAACAGTTTTAATATGTAAGCTAGCTTAACAGCGAGTCCTAAAGTTACAGCAGCTGACCTTGTTCTTTGACTTCTCCCACAGCTCGAAAATGCTCCGTTTTCTTGGTCCTCGCGATGTCGACTTCTAACCTTGCACCCCAAAATATATAATTTTAGGATATTAGAAGAGGAAGTCATGGATTTATTCTTTATTTCACACCAAACTATAAGACACCCAAAATTGAGCCATGGATATATATCTCCAACTGTTTGTAATTAGTGCTAATTTATTAAGGTTTTACCATTATGGCATAATGTTAAAGTATTATCAAGTGATACAATACAATACAAAAGTTGTGTCAACGTGACATTTGTGCAGCCTCGTGTGAAAGAGAACATTTCTAATCTCCTACTTTATCAGCACTGATGTAAAATGATCCAAACCGACTATACATCCGTATCTAATGTATTGTGAGTTTATCTGTACAATGTATTCGTTAGAGGAATCGTAAAATTTAAAGAATTACAGACGACTTGCCAGCAACCATGAATGAAAGTTTGTAATTTATTCGGGACGACTACAATAAATCGATAGTTGGTGCATTTTAAAATGGCATGACGTATTAATGCCTTACATTACTAACAAGAATCGTGTTTAAACTACAGTGAACAAAGACGAAACGATTTTAAGTCAGGTGATTTCAATTTCATTAGGGCCAAGCCCACATTACCTAATTTATTTAGTTTGGTGACTCTTTCCCTCAAATATGTAAACACGCAAGAAACATGACATGCGTAATGATACCATTTACTAGGCATTATAAGCTATCTTGAAATCCATCACGAAAAGGGATGTTATTGAAACCCAGCTTAATTCAAAGTCCACTCTGATTGCTTCTCTACCTTACTCACGTATCTTTATAATTCTAAATAAAGAACGTTATTGAATTAAGTTTTTGAATAATAAATGTTAAGTAAATGCTGTAAACCTTATATTTAAACTTTAAAATACAAACTTTTATTATTTGTATTCTATGTCACATTTCCCTTCTTCCTGCGGGTCGTAAAGTTTGTTTATTCTACAGTGTCGGGTCAAAAGATAAGAGGTCAAACGCGCCATTTGGTAGTATAACTGAACTTTAAGCTTGAGGCTGAAACAGACAACTATTTGACGGTGTGAAAGTGGTGTTAAAACCAATGCTGATTCCGTTTTCGTTCTATTTTGTTTTCCACAGCTGAACTGATCCAGATTCATACGCTTTATAAAGTAACTTCAAACCGTTTAACACTAAGAATGTTCCATGAAATAAAATAGTAAAGTCTAGGAAGTTACTCTGACTTGCAAGGAAAATTTGGTGTTATATTTTGGTGGATATGATTAGTAAAGTTGCACATTATTGGACTTCATTACCGTTTACGTGTCACTGATAACGTTTTATCCAATAAAAAAATGCAACTTCTTCCAGTATCTTATATAACGACATTACTTGAAAAGCACATTACCACACGAAATTCGTGATAGATGCTACATGTTTGGTACTTTAATATTATGGCGTGTGTTATATATTTGGTTCTTTTTATACTGTGATCTTTGTTATATATTTGGTTATTTTATACGTTGCTTTGTGTTATATATTTATTTATTTCATACGTTGCTTTGTGTTATATATTTATTTATTTCATACGTTGCTTTGTGTTATATATTTAGTTATTTCATACGTTGCTTTGTGTTATATATTTAGTTATTTCATACGTTGCTCTGTGTTATATATTTGGTTATTTTATACGTTGCTCTGTGTTATATGTTTGGTACTGTAATACTGTGATTTGTACTATACATATAATATAGATGTATGGTGGTTTTGTACTTTGATCTGTATTATACATTTGGCACTTCTGTATTGTGATGTGCATTATATATTTGGTACTGTTATACTTTGATCTGTTTATACATTTGGTAATTTTATACCGTGGTTTGTATTATATATGTATTACTGTTATACTTTTATCTATGTATATATTTGGTACTGTTACACTTTGATCTGTTTGTATATTTGGTACTCTTATACTGTGATAAGTGTTACATGTTTGGTCCTTCTATACGTGTCCGGTGCTTAGTCGTATAAATATTTGCTAAGCAGTAAAAATAAGAGTTTAGTTGTTATATATGGTTTTATATATGAATACATAAGTTACAAATATAAATAGATATATAAAAAAACTGTAGTTTTATCTGAAGTCAAAAGTTCTCTTCCCATGTTTACTATCCCTACTCAATATGCATTTATATAGTTGAAAAGAAAGTATCGAACATGGTTATTATATACCTAATAAGGTTGAACTATCAGAGTAAGGTATAGTATTAGGAGTCGCCTTGACAGTACAGACTGTACCTCAATATAAGACATACTTTCTCTGTCGTACATAGCTTTAAACCACATGCCAAAACATTATTATAAGTACCTTTAAAATCTTCAATAAATCCACAGACTTTCTATTTAGAACATATAAGATATAGATATAAAATATAAACTCTTCTCATACGTTTCTGACTGATGAAAATGTTGACAAACCAGTATTTGTATATGTCATTTTTTGTCACCACAATGTTCCAATAAAAGTCATGAGCATACAACTTTCTGTTTATGTTACTTCTCACACCCGTAGACAGTTCTTTAGAATACCGCAACTTTCTGTTTATGTTACATCTCACATCTGTAGACAGTTAATTAGAGCAATGTTCACTGCAGTAACAATATTTTTATATCTTGTTTATAGACTGTTTACATCCCTTTTTTATCTCCTGTAATCACTGTTTATCTCTGTTATATAAGACCACAAAAAGCTTAGTGCTTATGTCACTGTTAATGTTATACAAGATGCTATGATAATAGTAGGTACTTCATATTTGTCACTTGTATTTTATTGTATAACAACAGAAAATAGCTGCTGTTTATTTCACCTTTTGCGGTGCACTAGCTATTGTGAGATCAGCAGGTACTTAATGTTTCTGTCACCTTTCTTGGTTTACTAGCCACTGTGAGATCAGCAGGTGTCCAGTGTTTATGTCACCTTTCTTGGTATACTAGCCACTGTGAAATCATCAGATACCTAGCATTTATGTCATTTTTCAGGGTATACATGTTATTTTAGAACACGAACAGTAGATGCTTTGAATTTACTGTTAAGCTATGGTAATGACAATGTCCATTCAGGGTGTTGGGAACTTTTCATTTCCTGTATACTGTGGTGATCACAGTGTCCATTCACGGTGTGGAACGTTTCATTTCCTGTATACTGTGGTGATTACAGTGTCCATTCAGGGTGTGGAACTTTTCATTTCCTGTGTACTGTGGTGATCACAGTGTCCATTCTAGGTAAGGAACTTTTCAGTTCCTATATACTGTAATGACAACGTTGTCCATTCAGAGTGTGGAACTTTTCATTTCCTGTATACTGTGGTAATCACAGTGTCCATTCACGGTGTGGAACGTTTCATTTCCTGTATACTGTGGTGATTACAGTGTCCATTCAGGGTGTGGAACGTTTCATTTCCTGTATACTGTGGTGATGACAGTGTCCATTCACGGTGTGGAACGTTTCATTTCCTGTATACTGTGGTGATGACAGTGTCCATTCAGGGTGTGCAACTTTTCATTTCTTATACTGTGGTGATCACAGTGTCCATTCTAGGTAAGGAACTTTTCATTTCCTATATACTGTAATGACAACGTTGTCCATTCAGAGTGTGGAACTTTTCATTTCCTGTATACTGTGGTGATCACAGTGTCCATTCACGGTGTGGAACGTTTCATTTCCTGTATACTGTGGTGATTACAGTGTCCATTCTGGGTATGGAACTTTTCCTATAGAATGTTTTGTAAACACCATACTTATAATACATATAATTTATTATCTATGTTGGGGTATTAAAAAAACACGTTACTTTTCATACTTCACGAGTACTGATTAAAGACGAGTTTTTCATCTAAATGTATTACTTATGCAACCAGATATTCACTACAACTACTGTACTGTTTCGACCTCACAAGTCAACTCCAGAGGGTGCTTATTTCACATTTACATTTGATATTCTCAGGTAATATTCTTTTCGAATATGGAAGTAAGAAACTTAAACAGGAAGGTAGCCTTGGAAGGCGACTCACTTTAAAACGTGACCATTAAATAGCTTGTTCTTTGTATCAAACACGTGTCTTGAAAATGTTTGTTATCGAAGTTTAAATAAAAAGATAAGTCAGATGACGTTCGCTGAAAATTTTGTCATGGATCATATGATTTTACAATGACTGAGAAAAATTAAATAGATCGTATGGTTTTCAAGGCTTTTAAGAAACACAATAGCAAGCCGCGCTATTTAATAAAGCCTGTGATATATTGGGAATTTTAAAAAAAAACTAACAAAAACACGCTATGTTTATTGCGTATTGGTTTAACTGTCACTCCGAAGTAGCTTAGTGCATGGTTTTTTTTTTCAGTCCGAACCGAACTGGTTACGACACCAGATTGTTCGTAATTTTATTATTACTTTTGTTTTGTTTGTAAATCGTAAAAAAACACACAAAAACACCTGCTAAATGTGTCTTTATGACGTTTACGAAAGTCTTTAAGGCAGAGCCTGAGATGTTTAAACCAATAGTTCGGGTCTGCACTACACATGCATGGCCAAGCGCGTAAGGCGTGCGACTCCTAATCCGAGGGTCGCGGGTTCGCGCCCGCGTTGCGCTAAACATGCTTGCCCTCCCAGCCGTGGGGGTGTATAATGTTACGGTCAATCCCACTATTCGTTGGTAAAAGAGTAGCCCAAGAGTTGGCGGTGGGTGGTGATGACTAGCTGCCTTCCCTCTAGTCTTACACTGCTAAATTAGGGACGGCTAGCACAGATAGCCCTCGAGTAGCTTTGTGCGAAATTCCAAAAACAACAATGCACTACACATCACGTTTTTACGTATAGCAAGGATTACGGATACTTTATTACAATTAGCCAGTTGGTGCCCGGTCAACAATAAATACATATAAACTACAGAGGTTTGATTTTTATCTTTTTATACGTTCTTTAACATATTAAGACTTTGTAAGTGTGCTAATAACTCAAAGAAATAAAGCAAATATGAATAGTTTGGTTTGAATTTCGCGCAAAGCTACACGAGGGCTATCTGCGCTAGCTGTCCCTAATTTAGAAGTGTAAGACTAGAGGGAAGGCTACTATTTTACCAACGAATAGTGGGATTGACCGTCACATTATAACACCCCCATGGCTGAAAGGGTGAGCATGTTTGGTGCGACGGGGATTCCAACCCGCGACCCTCAGATTACGGGCCAAAGATGGATATTGCAAAATAAAAGTGAAACCACGAACAACTCTCTCGAGGGCTTATAACTTTAAAATTTTGAGTTCGACTCTTGTGATAGGCTTAGCGCAGATAGCCTATATGATATATAAGACTACAACCATAATATAGTTCTTTCAGAAGAATAAGTAATAATTATTTTATAAATAAACCAAATGCTAAGTATAAAAACATGAAACGTTTGCTAACTGATCTAATTCCAGTATACGAACCTTCAGTATTAATTTTAATACATGCGTAAATGTAATCCAGGTTTACTGCTGGAATCGTAGTTAAAAACCTTGTCCTCTAGTCACAGTGACGTGACCTAATAGCGTTCTCTATATACACTAACAAAGCTACCAGTGTGCGAGGGTTTCCCGCCTTATCAGCACGCGAGACTCTCATTACTAGATTGGTCGGTAGGGGGTGGCAAGGTTTCTAAAGTTCCTCTCTCTTGAATTATGACAAATTGTACTTACATGTTTTTACCTCGTTCTGTTACTGTGTGTAAAAGTTTGGTTAAGATGGCGTTGGTAATATTTATGATGATAAGAAACCCACTTAAAGTAAAAATGTATCTTAAGACAGCTGATATGGGTATTAAAACTTTTATTAAAATAGAGAACAACGTTTTTGGCAGTGTCTTTCTAGATACGGAGGTATCTATAAAAAAGACGTATTTTTAAGAAAAAAAGTCATATTACGTACACAGAAGCAGCTTGTGGTTTTATAATAATATGCTTGGAATGGCTCTGCCCTCCACTTCTGTTTTATTATTTCCTTGCCTATTGTTCTTTTCAAGGTTAACTGCACCTTTGTGAGTAGGTGACGTCACCGAAGTGTAATTATATTAACGAATGAGGTCGTGGGGTTCTTTAAGTTTCTAATCCAATCGGGAATTTTGTTCTTTTCTTCTCTTCTCTTCTGTACAGGAAATGTTGGCTGGTGTTTTACTGTTTCTAACAGAAGCAATAACGAGTGTTATTTTGTTGCTCTGTTTGTTAGTCCTTCATTCATGCATCCCCTCAGGGGCTCAGCGGCAACTCTGAAGGCTAAAAACGCTAAAGATTGGGTCTTGATACTCGACGTCGGCACACTACAGATAGCCTATTGCGTAGCCTTGCGCAGACGTTTAATTCACGCATCAAAGGCCATGCTGTGTAGTGAAGATGAGTCATCCATTGTTGCTGATGTCCCTGGTCATTCCTGTGTTAACAAAGTGTTAGTGCCATGGCTGAACCAGAGTTACGGTGGTTTGCGCTCTGGATTGGAGTTGAGGTTCAGTGGCTATCATCCCGTACCCGCAAAAAAAAAAACACAAAAAAACAACAAAGAATAGAATAATAGTTACGTTCCGCATCTCAGGGCCATGTGTGCGTTATAAGAGTAATTGAGAACTCTCGCTATTTGATAAGAATCCAATAGCTGGCGGTTTTCGGTGATGAAAAAGTTCCTTTAATCTATTTTATACTTTAGAAGTTAAGAGATGATTACCGCGAATATCGCTTATGTTGTTTTTCGTGAACATCCAAAAAATCAACAACAAAAAACTCTTGTCATGAATATTTCGAGAATTTAGTTAAGTGTTTAATAACCTGATTAAGTAAAACTTGCAGAGTTTCTCTGCAATACAAGTTATGTGCGTTTATGGAAATTATTAGTAAAGAAATTAAATTTATTTATGTAGTACAGTGGGTCACATGATTGGTTGGTTTGCATGTTCTTGGTCAGCTGTTGTGTTGTTAGTTGTAAAATCTTAAATCGCTTCACAAAGGTCATGTATTGCTGCGAAAATTCATCCGACATGACCTTTGGCCACCTGCTGGGACAGCGATAAGTCTACTGGTTTACAACATTAAAATCAGGGGTTCAATTCCATTCGGTGGACATAGCAGATAACACGATGTGTCTCTGCTGTAAGAGCACACACACATAACATTTGTGGACTTTTACTTATTGATTCTGCCAAAGCAGTGATATTATTTCTTTTGAACTTAGTAAGCAACACGACGTTATAGAATCCAATGTTTCTATCGGTTTTTCACAGTAGTTTGTGTGGATCGAATATTTGGTACGTAGGTGTTGTTGGTCTGTTTTTTATGTTTGGTATCACCGCTTATTTGTTGCATCATTTTTATAACGCACTGTAGCAGTTTTCACAGTGAAATTTATGTTTGAAAAGTTTGAATACGAGTATTTTTCTGCAAAATGTTCGAATTTTCCTCCTATCGCACACAGATCCAAAATATTTGGCTTACTATTGTTGTTGCTTTGGAACGACACCTCTGGTTTTCTTTCTTTCTGGGTTTAGACTTAATAGGCAAATATTAAATGTAACTTTGTTATCTGTCTTTATTTGTTTGCTGTTCCTTCTGTTGTACAGTTGTCCATAAAATATCACCATTTTTAGAACTAATACAAAATAATCAATGAACTAAGCTGCCAATATCCGAAAACATAAAAAAGTTTCTTAAGTATTAAGAAAGTTCAAGAACCACTTTCTTCCATTTGAACGTACATAACACGCTTCGTTAGGGTTAGTCCTTTAAAGGAGCAGTTACATCCAGCTCTATGTATATAACACGCTTTTTTAGGGTTAGCAGGACCTTAAAAAGACTAGTTTCGTTCGTTTAAACGTACGTAATATACTTGGTTAGGGTTGGTAGTGCGTTAAAGGAGCAGTTTCATTCGTCTTTGTGTATATAACGCACTTTGTTAGGGTTAGCAATAAAGAATAGTTTCGTCTGTCTGAACGTACATAACGCGCTTTGTTAGGGTTAGCAGGGACTTAAAAGACTAGTTTTGTCCGCCTAAACGTACAGAACACACTTTGTTAGGGTTAGCAGTGCTTTAAAGGAGCAGTTTCGTCCGTATTTATGTGTGTAACACACTTTGTTGGGATCAGCAGGACTCTAAAGAAGAAAATCATTGTTCTTAACCTACATAACACGATGAATATCATTTTCCTGACGTCAGTAATCTAACCTTAGCCTCCTGACAATAAACACAACAGAATCAACTAAAGGATATCTATTCGTCATGTATTCCAGACACTGTATATACATATATATATATATATATGTCGTGTGTGTATGTTATATATACACTGTTGGAGAAGTTAACTCGTCAAATTAATAATGACCCCGAATTGCCCAGCGGTATGTCTGCGGACTTACAACGCTAGAATCCGGATTTCGATACCGTGATGAGCAGAGCAAAGATAGCCCATTGTGTTGCTTTGCGCTTAACTTTAAATAATCAAGCAAGCACATTAGTAAGGAGAAGACGGATAATATTTTCTCAGAGAGGTACTATATTTGAAAATGGGTCACGGTTAGTGAGTCTGGAAGATGGGTTTGTTTATGTTTCCTTTTTTAAAAGTGTTCATTTCATTTAATGAACAACATATAGAAAGTCACGAACACTTCAAGTGAAAGATGCAGAGGCCCGAACAGAGAGTTTTCAATATAACAATAATAAGGAATTAACAATAAGATAATCACGTCAGTCAACAACAATAGTACAACACTGTTTCACAGAGAAGTGATTGTTGTGGGGAGTGCATGTTTATTCTTCCTTGTAATATTATTTGTTCTATCAGATTACAAATATATATAAACAGGGATCGTATGGAAAAGTCATAACAAATAAAAAACAGGTTTTTATTGGTTTAAATAGGAAACAACTTTTCTGCAAGCCTCCCCCCCCTTCAAATGGCAGAGCAGTATGTGTGCTGACTTACAACGCTAACCCATTTTGTTTTTTTTTGTGTGCTTAGTTACAAACAAGGTACTGTTGTAGACGTTACATTCGCATAATCAATGTATGTTACTAAAAAAAAACCCTTGGCAAAGGAAAGCGGTTTTAGTTTTGGTTTTGTCACTCTATATCTCTTTTTACCTGTAACTATGTGTAGAAAATGGTAGTCTAACGATCTGCGCATGCGCAGTTACTAACAGTGAAATGGACGATAATCGACATAAATAGGTCAAAGGGTGAAATCGGTATTGATCCCGTGGAATCGATTACTCTATATGGAGTGGGGACTGACAAAGGAAAAACACAGTGTCCGCCAGGTGCTCGGTACGTTTGAAGATAACGGAAAATATATTCGCGAAAATTGTCCTTTGCTCTCTGTAAAATGCATTATTTAAGCGTAAAATAAGTTTGATGTTTTTGCTTGTGTTAACAAAATTGGTGTTGCTACACCACCATTCGCCCATCTTTCTATACTTTTGAAAATGTTTCATCGTCTATAAATTTCTCCAAACTTTTATTTTAATATAAAAATGTATTTATTTGTGTAGTTTTAGTTTTACTTGCATCTTTCTTGTAACTGTTCGAAGGGAAATGACGTCATAAAATATTCCAAACATTTAAGTTTGATTGAGCGATATTTTACCAGCAACAAAACATTATGTCTTTCATAAAGCGTTTTTTGTTAAAATAAAATATAGTTAGGTTGTTTTTGCCTTACATTTTTCAACAGAAACCCTTTCTTAAATCATTATTAACTTTGACTTATACTTGCATTAGATCTCTGACTGTACGTGCAGAAACACGTTTTGTTAGGGTTAGCACTCGATGAGGAAGATATGTATATTATAAGGATTTTCGTTTGTTTCTTTTTTAAAGTTCGACACAAAACTACACAATGAGCTAGATGTGCTCTGCCCATCATGGGTATCGAAACTCGGTTTCTAGTGTTTTAAGTCCGCAGATACCCCTCTGTGGCATTGGGGAGGTAATGAGGACTTATATGGAGTTCTGTTAATAGATGAAAGATAATCATTTATGGCTTGAGAATTATAACTTAAGTATAAATATTTTGGTTTGATAAAATGTGGACTTCAAAGAATAATTTGAATTCTAGAATTTGCAAGTAAATCAGCATTAGATCTGGTTAAATAGATACACGGGTAGATGTTTTTTCATACTTTTTACCAAAACAACCAAACCAGTTTTGACAAGTGTGACACCAAACATTAATTGTTTGGATTTAAGCACAAAGCTACATAATAGGCTATCTGTGCTCTGCCCACAACGGGTATCGAAACCCGGTTTTTAGCGGTGTGAGTCCGCAGACATTTCGCTGTGCCACTGGGGAGGGGCAGTAAATAATCTGTTTCTACAAAGAAATAAAAACGTTTTTGCCCATTACATTATTTACGTGACAAATTTATCGCTATTATCCGTCACATCTATACATAATTATTACACATTATTACATGTTTTAATGGATAATGTTTAATGTAATGAATTCCTTTAAATATAATCAACATCTACAGAATTAACAATTATAAAATGCTAGATTAACTTTGAATAATTTCGTTAAAACATTCAACCGATTATTTTGTAAGTATTAACCTTTAAACGGCGGCCATTATTAACTGATGCTGCTACATACAACATTCCCCATTCTCGCTGATTAAGGGTTAATCACGTAACTAACTACTATTTACTTAATACAGTATATTGTGTAATATTTATTTTTTAAATATATACATATATATATATATATATATATATATATATAATCTGAAGGGCGCGGGTTCGAATTCCCGTCGTACCAAAACATGCTTACCCTTTCAGCCGTGGGGGCGTCAAAATACGACGGTCAATCACACTATTCGTTGGTAAAAAAGTAGCCCAAGAATTGGCAGTGGGTGGTGATGACTAGCTGCTTTCCCTCTAGTCTTACGCTGCAAAATTAGGGACTGCTAGCGCAGATAGCTTGTGTAGCTTTTCGCGAAATTCAAAACAAACAAATCGACCATGTATGTTCTAGTTTATTTTATGTACTTGTTTTCCAGACACCAGACTTTAAACCAAGGAATTTTTCTTCATTAAACTTATATACTGAATATGTTTCAAGTTCCTTTATCTTATTTTAAATAACATTAAATTGTGACTCCTGTCTAATATAATTATATTGTCAGCATAATGTAACAGAATAAGTCCTTTGATGATAGCTGTAACTAAATATTGACCTTAAGGAACGAACATTCGTTCTTAAATTATAAAGAAAAAGTTCTGTCGCTAGAATGAAAAACTTATTGGATCTCCTTGTCTTACATCTGTCTAAAAGCGAATACTTGAAGTTGAAACCAACCCATGATCTGCATAAATACTGATAATTTTTTACATTGTTTCAACTGACTTTATAATACTCCAGCCAAAAACAAATTTTCTTAATATATATTTTTAAATAATTATTATTTATGTGATCAAAGGCTCTTTATATTTTGTAAATTTACAAAATATAAACGTTCGTTGTTTTGATTTGCGAGATTTGTTATATCACACATAGATACATCGATCTAGAACAGGCTGACTTCCACGAATCACTCGACCCATGACAGGTTCGATTCTGTTTGTGATGGGTTTAGCAAATACTTTATATTCATCACTTTAAAGTGACACCTGATGGTCAATGTTTTTAATTCTGTTAAATCTTTCTTTATTATCGCCTTTTTATTGCTACTTCTACAGCGTTCACCTGCCTTTAGAAATTTGTTAAAACTCTCTAGTTGAGAAATAACAGCCTCAGACCAAAATTTTTACTAACCACTCAACCGTTGTGTCTTCAATTCCTGGGGACTTTTACTAATGACTGGTAAGCGGAAATTATTTCTGTAAGCGTTAATGGAACATCTAGAGACCGTTTTACACGTTTTGGTAACCTCGGTAAACCTTCGAAGAAAGAGTGGTTACTTTTATTTACCGTGTCTTATTAATATAATGTCTTATAAAACTAAATAATCACATAATTTACTTCATTTAACTTCCGAGTTTCTCTACCATTTTTATCCTTACACTGCTAAATTAGGGACGGCTATCGCAAATAGCCCTTGAGTAGCTTTGCGCGAAATTAAAAATAAACCAAACCAAACAACATACATTAGTATTAACAACGTTTCTTGGAGTTACAGATCCTGGTTTAATTTCAAACTGTTGATACTTAATACTCATGTCTGTTTCAGTTAGCTCCACCGCCCATGAATGGTCATAAAATCATACTTGAGACCACCAAGTATTCATGACCCAGAGATTCTATATTCTGGTGAAATACCTAAATTTTAATAGCCTCAAATACATCGTCTTCTAGAATTTTTTTCCTTGTAATAGTTACTATGGCATGTTGTCTTCTAAGAGGATTTTCTTGAGAACTTGTTTTGTTTGTAAAGTTCAGTTTTGACGTGTTCTTGACTACTTTACTACTTAACCCTAAACCAGGGGGTAAGACATTTAACTAAGTACTTAAAGTAACTTTGTGGATGCTAAACTTACGCCCCCCGCTAGTACAGTAGTAAGTTTATGGATTTACAACGCTAAAATCAGAGGCTCGATTCCCCCTCGGTGGGCTCAGTAGATAGCCCGATGTTACTTTGCTATAAGAAAAACACAAATGTTAAATTTATATATGCAAGTTTTATATTGTTAAATAAATTAAAATAAAACAAAACTTACAGCCAGTTAGTATAAAAACCTCCCGCTGGGATAGCAGTAAGGCTTCGAATTTACAACGCTAAAATTAGAGGTTCAATTCCCATCGGTGGACACAGGAGATAGCCTCGTGTGGCTTTCTATAAGTAATCACACACACACATCAGTTAGAATATTAATAAAGTAAAATACAACTTATAAACACATGTTGGTAAAAACTCACAACTGAATCAGTATCTGTAAGACCTCAAACAGAAAGATTTATAGATGTACAGATAGATAAATTTTATTTTATTTTCGATGTAAAGGTTATCTGTGCTAGCAGCCCCTAATTTTGAACTGATAGGTTATAGAGAAGGCAGTCAGTTAACATAACCAACCGCCAACTCTTGAGTTACTACAATAGTCGAATTGGGATTTCACCTAACTTTTATAACGTACCCTGACATTTTTGAGGTAATGTAACGTGAAATGTGGACGTTCTTATTCAAAGTACAGCACACTAACCATTAGCCACGCCTAACCAGAGAAAGCCAGATATTTATACATCTGTATATTTCAAATAAAAGAATCAACCAGAAAACAATCCCCCTGAAGAAACGCGCCAGAGAAAAGATCGAATAATACACTCGGCAACTCGGCGAAGGGAGTTTCTGAACAATATATTTCTAGCGTGGGTGTGTGTTCACGTAGACGTCAGAAACCAACACAGTCTCTACGCCGCTAAAGTTAGAACCAAACTTACAACAGTTCCAACAGGCAAGAAACGTTCTCAGATAAGATCTGGAGCAACTTGTCTCCTACTGTGTTTGATACCTACTCAGACTACGTTAGGTGAAATGCTCACATAGTAGTAACGCAGCTTGTCGTACAGACTGGATCGCATCCTATTTATGGACAAACCTCAACCACACAATAAGCGACCAAATTAAAAATTTATTGTTTATAGAAGCTGATCGTAACCCCCTATATCATTATGATGCCACAACGTGTGCTTGACCAAAGTCAGTGCTGTCGAAACTCTCTGAATGATTTGGAAAGTTCCAACAGTTTACTCTTACCTCTACAGACCGGAAAATCAAGTAAATCTTCAACTTTTGATGACGAGAAACCTACTTGAAATAAAAATGTATCTCAGAACAGCTGGTATGGGTATTAACAGTTTGTTTGATAAGCAGAGAACAACTTTTCGATCTTCCTAAGTTATTTTCAGGTTAACAAAGACGTTGTTCTCTGCTTATTGATAAAAGTGTTAATACCTTTACCAGCCGTTCTGAAATACATAAACGATCTTCAACTGTCTATTTGCAGGTTAAGGAACAGTTATTAAACTGAGAACGAACTGTGTCCTTGTGTTAAATAAAACCTTCTGGCTGTAACCGTTTAAGTCATTCCAGTCCGTTGTATATTAGAACAATCTCATTTTTTCAAATGTATATACCGTGTTTACTCGCTTGTAAGACGGGGATTTTTCCTCGAGATTTCGGGCTCAAATTGGGGGGCCCGTCTTATAGGCGAGGTCTACAGACATAGAAAATAAATTTAGTTCACTCAGAACTGTGCAAATATTTCAGACAGTTAAAATAGGGAAGTGAGCTATCTTGTTATTATTAGATCTGTGATTGTGGAGAACACGGAGGAATGTGACCTCTACGATGATGGATTGTCCGAGGAGCAGTTTTATGAACTGTTTGGAGATAGCGACAACGAATAATTTGAAGGCTTTTGAATTTCATAACTTGCATACTGATTTGCTGTGTTCTATTAAAGTGCAGTTTGCGTAAACTCTTTTAATACTTTGAAGAAATGTGGTTTAAAAGTTAGCATAAACGTACTTTGATACTGAAATATGTTGTGATAAGTTTTGTGCGTTAGATTGTTCTTTGTTATGTGTTTTAAATATGAATATTTATCATACAGTAAATAAAATAGTTGATGAAATTCCATTAAACGCTTGAACACCGAGTTTGGATTTATTCATTTATTTTCACTTTTCTATCTCTTCTATTTTTCTCCTTCTAATCTGAAATCGAAATATCGTATACGAAACCCAAAATTAGGTTTCTATTAATTTCCATTTTTTTCACTTTTCTCTCGTTACCTGCTTTCCTTCCTTCATCTTATAAACGAGTCTAAACAGAATATCGACAATCTCTCAGGTGAAGTTGGGACCCGTCTTATAAGCGAATCGTCTTATAAACGAATAAAAACGGTATGTGTTTGCTTACTGGTGGTTCGACATATACATATGTCTCATATATGTCATATTTTACTTCAGAGACACGTGTTTTGTATACATCATATTTTACCTCACAGAGACACGTGTTTTGTATACATCATATTTTACCTCACAGAGACACGTGTTTTGTATACATCATATTTTACCGTACAGAGACACGTGTATACATCATATTTTTTACAGAGACACGTGTGTACGTCATATTTTACCGTACAGAGACACGTGTTTTGTATACATCATATTTTACCTCACAGAGACACGTGTTTTGTATACATCATATTTTACCGTACAGAGACACGTGTTTTGTATACATCATATTTTACCTCACAGAGACACGTGTTTTGTATACATCATATTTTACCGTACAGAGACACGTGTTTTGTATACATCATATTTTACCTCACAGAGACACGTGTTTTGTATACATCATATTTTACCTCACAGAGACACGTGTTTTGTATACATCATATTTTCCCACACAGAGACACGTGTTTTGTATACATCATATTTTACCTCACAGAGACACGTGTTTTGTATACATCATATTTTACCGTACAGAGACACGTGTTTTGTGTACGTCATATTTTACCGTACAGAACCGTAAGTGGAATATTTGTCTTGTGTACTCGACTTATGTTAGCACGTTACGATTGTATTACCTGTCACTTTAATTATTTCCTTCCAATAGTTTAACGGTAAGTATGATTCGCTAAGCCTAAAGCTAACGGTACATACTACCCTGAATTTCAATATCCAACAGTTTACTTCAATAACTGCAAAATAAAAATATGTTTTATTCCACTAAGCGAAATTTTGATTTCTACTTAATACGTAAAATGCGTCCATAATATAACCAGTCACTCTCGTAAAGAAAACAAAATTAAATGTTCGAACTCCTAAAAACCTAGTTTTTTTATAAACAGAAAATGCATCTTAAACTTTAAGCTGCTTCAAGTTTATATTGATAGTCATTGATTCACACAATTATCAGCATTAAATTGACTAAAACTGCTATTAATATTGTAATTATTATAAAACTAATGATATAATTATGTACAAATTATAGCTTTACTTTACCACGAACAGAAAAACATATTGAGAGACTGAACTACATGATTATAAGTCAAGTTGTGCTTACAGTACGCGAATCATGGGTAATTTTATCATGTATTAAAGCTACAGTATTCAGGTGGTGATACGTGTGTCCTAACAACAGGTTTCTTACAATGTTATGTATTTCAAACTGAAGCTAATGTTAATATGCGTAAAAACAATAAATTTTCTTACAATGTTACGCGTTCCAACCCAATCAATGCTACATTAAGACCGAAATAAAAAAAAATGGTTTATATAAGTTTCGAAAAATCTTGAAAACAAACAAACAGCAGCTAAGTAGAAGAAAGTGTCGGTAAATTATGTTTTAGCAAAGTAATTTTATAACTTTACTGAAATATATAAATTCAAGGTTATTTTATAAGCCCGAGGATGCATTAAAAAGTCCGAATTTTCTAGAGATGTTATGCAATAAATATAGTTATTAAACCTAGTTCTCAAAGTGTTATTACATGCAGTTTAGTGCTATTCAAACTTCTAAAATGCTCCCCAATGGCACGGCGACATGTCTCCCAACTCACACCGCTACAAACCAGGTTTCGATACCTGTGGTGGGCAGAACACAGATAGCCCATTGTGTAGCTTTGTGCTTGATTTAATACAAACAAATAAAATGCTTCTGAAAAATGTTTTGATATTTTGCACGTCATTTTACGGTTCGCGATCTATAAATTGTGCCTTAAGGAAACTAATTGTATTCTTTGTCAAGTTCGGAATAGTAAATTCCATGATCGTGCAGTCAGCCAAGACCTCGACCCATAGAGACACGTAGAGAACGGAAGATAAAGACATGAGCAAGTTAAAGTGACGTTAACCCTGTGGTATCGAAGTTTGGGCCAACTACCCACGTAACGAATCTTCCTGTCAAGAAACTTATTACTAGCATGCTAAAAATATGGTAAACATAAGTCAGTATTCATCCTGTAAATAAGATAAAACAGCAAAACATAGTAATTGGTTTTAAACTACTTGTGAAGTCAGTAAATTAGAAATACAGTGATTAACAACTTTCAATTATTATACTAGTGAGAGCTTTTCTTTCCACAGCGCCCTCTATAAAAGTGAATATAACCACCGTTATTTTACAGCTGTCGTGTTTTTAGAAATACAGTTACAGACAAACAAACAAATAAAATCCAATGATTTCTTATAATTTTTCACGTGCAAGATGACGAAAAGTCCTCCCCCACGTGCGAGAATATATTCGTGCATAGAACTGCCTGTTCGATGATCGTCGTTAACGAAAAACGTTTGAATATAAACTATTTATCTCAGTACCAGAACAACTGTTTACCCAATACAGAAACCAGAACGCGAGACTCAGTAAAAATGTTAGAGCAGACGTAGGAGGAGGTTAGTAAAACACAGAAAGGCTTACGACATAGCTAGACAGGGGGTTAAACAGAGATTACACTGGCCCTTTTTCTGGCATAAGTCATAAGAAAGAACTTTGATATCTTGCCTGGCTGAGTCACAAGGGTCACGTCGGCAGAGCAGAGTTGGCGACCGTCTCTTGCGCAGACGCGCGTGCCGGACGTGCCCTGTGTGGTGTTTCAGCCCATGCAGGGGATCACGTGCAGCCGAATTTAGTTCCGCCACTACGCCAAAAACGGTAACTTATCTGTACGTGCTACCACATACTGTCTTCTATCACCTGCAAAATATAGACGACGACCCCTCTCACCCCCCACACACCTCCCCTAGCTTCTAGGCTTGGTTAGTGGAAATCCGATCCTCTGCACTCTGTCAAAGTCCCGTTTGCACGCGCACCCCCTCCCTCGTATTAAATGCCCCTTAACTACCGCGGTTGCTTTTGTTGTTGTTTTTGTATGGGATGTTGTCCTTCCATGTTGAGATGATGACGTAATTGTCAGAAAAAGAAGGAAAGTATTTACAAGGGAAAATTTAGTGAACAAAATGTTAACCAGTCTAAATAATACAGCGAACGAATTCCCATTAAAATCTCGTAGCAGAACGGTGTTTTCGACCGACGGATCTCTTTTAAATGTTTTAATTTGTTTCCATGTTGGCGTTTGTTGTTGTTAAGCGTGATGCTGAATAAGTTTATCTTTGAACCGCTAGGGGCATTATTGATACGTAAGATCTAATATTTTCGCGTGGTAAATAAAACAGTGGCACTCGTCAACTATGCAATATGTTAAATATTGCACTGTGAATTATCTTTGAAATAACCAAATATGTTTGGCTAAAGCTTTCGTATTATCTTAACTGTGTGACCAACAGTGAAGCACCTAGCTTAACTATCAGCACCAAGTTAACGATAAACGACTCGTTTTGAACTAGAGATACGTGTATGTGTTTGACTGATTTGAAGTGAAAACCCCACACAGAAACTAACAAACTGAGTGTTCAGTTGATTTCACGTCGAAGGCCCATAAAACCCTACAGATAGATCACTAACTCAAGGTTGGCTTCATGTGAAAAACCCATAAAACTCCACGGATAGAATATCCACACGTGGAAAATTTGATAACGTCTCATAGTTTGATTACGCAAATGAATACAATTTTATTAACAGTTATCAGTGGTGAAATATTTTGTTTGTTTTTAGATATCGCACACGTCTATTCGAGGACTGTCTGTGCAAGCCGTTTCTAATTTTGAAATGATAGACTAGAGGGAAGGCAACTAGTCAAACCCATACACCGCCAACTCTTGCACTACTCTTTACCCACAAATAGTGTGGTTGACTGTAATATATAACACCCTCATGACTGAAAGAGCGAGCCTCAAACTGCGTGTTGAGTGCCCTGACCTCCACTGGTAAAGTGCACTTGATGGTGTAAATATTGTCGAATTCGATTCTATTAGATGGCGTTTTTTTTTTTAATACTTTTACCACGCAATTATTGCTTCTGTAACTGTCGAAATGTAATCTAGATAAATGTATAAAGAGGACGATTTTATCCTCTGTACAAATGACTGAAACACCAAATTTTCTACCGGTGGATAGAAAAAAAAGTTTTTCTGGTTTTTCTATTTACATAGCGCTAGAATGTATTGACCCACGTTTCTGTTCCACATAGCTCACAGGATTTCTAAATGAAAAGAAAGTATTGTGGGTATATGATTTTGGCGCCAGAGTATAGGATTAGACTGAGTATATAATCTCTGTGACGCATACCTCCGACCTATCGCAGGCATTGTATTGATTAGTTTTGAAATAAACAGTTCATCGCGGCTGCAAAATTATTTGGTGTAGTTTTGTGTAGTAAAATTGATAATTCGTATATTATAAGATATATACAGTTTATAAAATGTATAAGTAGATAAATCTAGCAACATATAGCTTCACACACAGGAAAAAATAATGTGTTTTAAAACACTACATCCAAGTAACAACTGTAAACTTGAGCAAACTTAATCACAAATACAGACTTATGAAACAAACAATCACAATTTGACATGGTACTAAACTTATGAAACCAAGAATTATATGTTGATATAATACTAAACTTATGAAAATTAATATAAGAATAGCGATGAGGAACTTCTTTTAATTTCAGAAGTGAGTGAAATCACTCTCACTGAGTAGCTTTCTTTAACATTTATTCCTGTTAAATGTGAATAGATTGTACTCCTATATTACAACAGTTTCAAGCTTGTTTGACGTAAGGAATGAGTTTTTCTATCATTCATGTAACTTTGTGTAAGTATTGTATGTCCGAAATATGTAAAAAAAAAGAGCTATTTCTTAGCTGTAACTGAGGTGTTAGGCTTAGCCACAAGTTTTTCTTCGGCTTGAATGAATTAAGCTTAACCACAGGTTTCTCTTCGGTTCTAAAGAATTAGGCTTAACCATAAGTTTCTCTTCAGTTATTTTTGTTATAAGACATTACTATTATACCTATTACATTTTTAAGCACTACATTGTTTATTTAGGTCCTTAGGGACGTTCAATAATTAGAAGAGTGTGTAGTAATAATAATAGTATTCCAACCATTCTATATTTGTCATATCCATTACTGACGACGTTTCGTTCAATTGAGAAGTGTTTCAGGTTGGTTTGTGTACAACACACACCGTAGTGGTTGGAATATTATTTAAATAAACCATTTATCACAACGACAACTCTTATGGCGTAAGCTCCTTTTATAAGCTACCGAAGAATAATTACAATTGTACTTCTCATGAAACAAAGATTTAAATTTAACAACAAGTTTGCTTTAATTCTAATGGGTTAAACTACAAGTCTCTCTTTAACTTTCAATAAGGAATTAGTCCTTACCACAAGTTAGTAAGGAATTAGGCGTAACTGCTAGTTTCGCTTGAAGTCTCGTTATGGAGTTAGCGTTAACCACAAGTTCCTCTTAACTAAAGAGTGTTAAACCGTTAACTCCTGTCTTCCTTTCGCAGTTATTCACAAGAACTTACTGTTTGTAAAAGTGCTTATCGTATATTATAAACAAGAACTTTCGAAAACCATAAATGTTTATATTATCGATAGTATAATTTACTGTGGTTAACTAACTATATGTTTCTTGTATTATAGTGAAACACTAGGGTTAACTATATATTTCGTAAGCTATCAATTAAGTTAACTGTATATTTCTTGTATCATTGTATCAAAAATAAGTTAGGGTTAAGTATATGTTGGACATACTGTCAGTAAGATGATACGTTTTCATTGTATTTTTTTTATATACGATCAGTAGAGAAATAAGGCTAATCATCACATGTTTCTTCTACAAAGTTAGGATTAACTATTTTTCTTATACTGTCGATAACGGGTTATGGTTTACTATGTGTTTCTTATACTATAAGTAAGAAGTTAGGGTTAGCTATATGCTTGTCATTTTGATGAAAAGGTAACAAGAGAGAGAAAAGAATCATGTATCACAAATAAATAGATAATTCGACGTTACTATTCAATTATTTCTTATCTTTAAGCTGACATTAAAGCGTTATTATATTTAATAAGATTAACTCATTGTAACTGTCCGTGAAAGGGTTAGGTTGACTATGTACTAAGTATAAAAATCGATTAAACACTTTTGCTTCAAGACAAATAACATTTCCTGAGATATTTCATTTTTAGGACGTACCCTCCAGAGATTTCTATGGTTAGTTTGGAGTGTGCTCTCCCCTTCCGGTGGCTCAACGATAAGTCTGAGAGAGCTTATAACAGTAAAAAATTGGGCTGTACTCGTAAGGGGATCAGTACAGATAGCCCATTCTGTAGTTTTGTGCGTGGTTATGGAGAAATAAATAAGGAAAAAGGAACAGTCATCTCCTTAATTTCTTTTGACCAATGTGGGTAAAAATAATAATATGCCTAGCATGGCCAGGTGGTTAAGCACACGAGTCGTAATCTGAGGGTCGTGGTTTCGAATCCCCGTCACATCAAACATGCTCGCCCTTTCAGCCAGAGGCATTATAATGTTACAATCAATCCCACTATTTGTTAGTAAAAGAGTAGTCTACGAGTTGGCGGTGGGTGGTGATGAATAGCTGCCTTCCCTCTAGCCTTACATTACTAAATAAGGGATGGCTAGCGCAGATAGCTCTCGTGTAGCTTTGTGCGAAATTAAAAAAAAAACAAATGAACAATAATGATAAAATTATGATAGCTTAAATAGGGTTAATTAGCATGACAGTAAATCAATGAATATAACATTTAAACCTGTGAGAAAATGTTAATGGACTTTTTCATGTTTTTCTTATATTTAATGTCACAAAAATAAAACGTTTAAATCTTGGATGGACTATTTTAAGGACTTTGTGTGGCTTTTGTGATTTTTGCGGACCCAGATAAAATTATCAAAACAAAACATTTAAGACCTGTCTACATTATGGACTTTTCCAGGCTTTTCTAATATTTGCAATCACAAAAATAAAAGTCTAAGGATAGAAGATTTAAACCTTTTGGACGACACTTACGGACTTTTTCTGTCCTTTTATGACACTGATATTTGAAGTCGTTAAAATACACTTTTGACCTTACTCGATAGAAAATGGTACAGTATAAACAAATATTCTGTTCTTAAGCAGTAGTTGGTAAGTAATGTTGGGCCCCTCGCATTTCCAGATAAACAAGGTATGTGCGATAACGCGCTTGTGACCCTCTACTTAGGACTGATAAAGCTACCCTACTGCGACGACTTGAACTTTGACATGTGAAGAAGATAAAGCCGTCCAGGCGAGAGGTTCAGCCTATTTGATGTGGTAGTGTCAGACGGACAGACGGAAAGCCACGTGGTAACATACAAGGACAGACCGTTCGTCGTTCAGATAGTTTTTTTTAATACCAAGAGAATTGGAAGTTTTATTTTTATCCACGTGAATGTTGGCTTGAATCTATACTGTCTCAGCTCTTACTCTGCGAAGAGAATATATAAATTAATGCATCCTGAGCTAGTTATTCATAATACTATTTTATTTTTACACAGATGGTTTATGTTTGTTTGTTTTAAATTTCGCGCAACTCTACACGAAGGCTATATTCACTAGCAGTTCCTAATTTAGCAGTGTAACACCAGAGGGAGGGCAGCTAGTTGGTTTTATAATTCCACGTAAAGCTACACGAAGGCTATCTGCTCTAGCCATCCCTAATTTAGCAGTCTAAGACTAGAGGGAAGGCAGCTAGTCATCACCACCCACTGCCAACTCTTAAGCCACTCTTTTACCAACAAATACTGGAATTGATCGTAACATTATAACGTTTCTTCGTCTGAATGAGCGAGCATATTTGGTGTGACGGGGATTCGAACCCACGACTCTAAGAATACGAATGGATCACCCTAACCACCTGGTCATTCCGGGTCACAACACAATTGTTACACCTTGTTTTTTTTATCAGATAGTACAAGGTGATGAATTAGAAAAAAACGTAAAGCGATTCTTTATCCAGGGGAAGAATCACAAGAGACACACTGAGAAATCACAAAATGTATTTGAAAACGTTTCGACAGTACAGAGTATTTTAAAACCGTATTGGAAAGTGTACTCCTCTAGGTCATTGTGAAACTGATGATTAGGATGTTAGACGTGTTCTGTACAGGATATTCTAAGGATGAATGACCCCTATCCAGAACAACAGCTTCATAAAGAGAACACACTGTACACTTTCAGGGGTGATTTATTAAGTACCCTGTACTATCTCCAAACTGCACTGAATGTGCCTCTAGTGAAATTTAGTCCACCTGCGTCCTATGACAAACAGCTTTGGTACATATTCATTTGAAATACAGAGTTTTATCGTCTCTAATGTGGGGTTAGATAATGTCGAGCACAGGCAGTGCGAGAAACAGGTAAAAACAAAAATGGGTATCTCCATATTTTTGACCGTCGGCATACTTGTACGAGAGACGTTACCGGAAATAGCACTGAAGACATGTTTGTTTGCTCTTTCTCGAGTCGCTTATTTTGTTTTGTTGTCTATAAATATATTCAACAGACCATTAGGCCCAAGACAAATGAATTTTGTTTTTCCTTTCAAGTTAAATAGATGGTAAGTAGCTGAGCGAGAGATGGTTTGTACTGTAGCGCCATCTAGTATCTACCTATTACAGTGTTACGGAAGTTTCTCATGTGCCAGCATTCATTTATGTATTGCATAATTTTGTTTGGAATTGATTATCAACTCCACTATTGATGTCTGATATATTATAAGTTCCACTAATGAAGTATGGTGTATTATATATAACATCCATTAATGAAGTATGGTGTGTTATATATAACATCCATTAATGAAGTATGGTGTGTTATATATAACATCCACTAATGAAGTATGTTGTATTATATATAACATCCACTAATGAAGTATAGTGTATTATATATAACATCCATTAATGAAATATGTTGTATTATATATAACATCCACTAATGAAGTATGTTGTATTATATATAACATCCATTAATGAAGTATGTTGTATTATATATAACATCCATTAATGAAATATGTTGTATTATATATAACATCCACTAATGAAGTATGGTGTATTATATATAACATCCATTAATGAAATATGTTGTATTATATATAACATCCATTAATGAAATATGTTGTATTATATATAACATCCACTAATGAAGTATGGTGTATTATATATAACATCCACTAATGAAGTATGGTGTATTATATATAACATCCATTAATGAAATATGTTGTATTATATATAACATCCACTAATGAAGTATGTTGTATTATATATAACATCCATTAATGAAATATGTTGTATTATATATAACATCCATTAATGAAGTATGTTGTATTATATATAACATCCATTAATGAAATATGTTGTATTATATATAACATCCATTAATGAAGTATGGTGTATTATATATAACATCCATTAATGAAGTATGGTGTATTATATATAACATCCATTAATGAAGTATGGTGTATTATATATAACATCCATTAATGAAGTATGGTGTGTTATATATAACATCCATTAATGAAGTATGGTGTATTATATATAACATCCATTAATGAAATATGTTGTATTATATATAACATCCATTAATGAAGTATGGTGTATTATATATAACATCCATTAATGAAGTATGGTGTGTTATATATAACATCCATTAATGAAGTATGGTGTGTTATATATAACATCCATTAATGAAGTATGTTGTATTATATATAACATCCATTAATGAAATATGTTGTATTATATATAACATCCATTAATGAAGTATGTTGTATTATATATAACATCCATTAATGAAGTATGGTGTATTATATATAACATCCATTAATGAAGTAGTGTATTATATATAACATCCATTATGGTGTATTATATATAACATCCATTAATGAAGTATGGTGTATTATATATAACATCCATTAATGAAGTATGGTGTATTATATATAACATCCATTAATGAAGTATGGTGTATTATATATAACATCCATTAATGAAATATGTTGTATTATATATAACATCCATTAATGAAGTATGGTGTATTATATATAACATCCACTAATGAAGTATGTTGTATTATATATAACATCCATTAATGAAGTATGGTGTATTATATATAACATCCATTAATGAAATATGTTGTATTATATATAACATCCACTAATGAGTATGTTGTATTATATATAACATCCATTAATGAAATATGTTGTATTATATATAACATCCACTAATGAAGTATGGTGTATTATATATAACATCCATTAATGAAGTATGTTGTATTATATATAACATCCACTAATGAAGTATGTTGTATTATATATAACATCCATTAATGAAATATGTTGTATTATATATAACATCCACTAATGAAGTATGTTGTATTATATATAACATCCACTAATGAAGTATGTTGTATTATATATAACATCCATTAATGAAATATGTTGTATTATATATAACATCCACTAATGAAGTATGGTGTATTATATATAACATCCATTAATGAAGTATGTTGTATTATATATAACATCCACTAATGAAGTATGGTGTATTATATATAACATCCACTAATGAAGTATGTTGTATTATATATAACATCCATTAATGAAGTATGTTGTATTATATATAACATCCATTAATGAAATATGTTGTATTATATATAACATCCATTAATGAAGTATGGTGTATTATATATAACATCCATTAATGAAGTATGTTGTATTATATATAACATCCATTAATGAAATATGTTGTATTATATGTAACATCCACTAATGAAGTATGGTGTATTATATATAACATCCATTAATGAAGTATGTTGTATTATATATAACATCCATTAATGAAATATGTTGTATTATATATAACATCCATTAATGAAGTATGTTGTATTATATATAACATCCATTAATGAAATATGTTGTATTATATGTAACATCCACTAATGAAGTATGGTGTATTATATATAACATCCATTAATGAAGTATGGTGTATTATATATAACATCCATTAATGAAATATGGTGTGTTATATATAACATCCATTAATGAAATATGGTGTATTATAAGCTCCACTGTTGATGTTTCAGAAAGTGTTTCTCGTCAAAATACCTTTTATATAAAAACCAGAATTAAAATATTCTCTCTTTACTAGTGTACTTATTGTCTACGTATTAGTTGTTTTCATAATACTAGATATTACTAATATAACATGACATATGTGCTGTGCACATCACGGGTATCAAAACCCAATTTTTAGCGTTATAATACATTCATATTATCGCAGAGTCACTGGTGGAGAGAAGGTAGGAATCTTATGATCGCTGACTGAATATTTGAGAGCACCACCTGTAGGCACTGCCAAAAATAACTAAGAGCTAAAACGTTGAGAAAGAAATATATAAAGCAAGTAAAGGTTTTTAATTTCGTATATAACTGAATTAAATTTTAGGTAGTTGAATTTCTACTAAATCGACTTATTATGTCCTTAGAACGTATACAAATTTTGATATATATATATATATGTATTATGGGACGCTATAAATAATCTCAGATATATCGAGAAACAGAATAACCTTGACTCTTTTTGTTAGTTGATCATAGAACTAAAAATATTCGAATTTTTTGTTGTTATAAATTGCTAGAATGAAATGTCTGACGTCCAATATGACAAGGATGTACAATTTAGAAAACAGTATAGCGTCATGTAAGATCTCTATTATCATTTGTGTGATCGTATAAACCTGATGACGGTTCTGAGCCGGATTAAATTCAATACGTTTCAAAGTTATCAAAAGATGGCAGCACGTACACAAACTATATATATACATACGCACATGTTTCTCGTTTTTAACCGTGTTTCCTACGTTTAAGCAACGGTTGATTTCTTTTTTTTTATATAGTTTATTTTCTGTTTCTTTGTGATGGTGTATTTCACTTCGGTAGATAATGTATTTTCAGTATTCTAGCAATGGCGTATTTTATTTTGGTACTTAATATACTTTTGTATACTTCAGCGACAGTATATTTATTTCATTTCAGTAGTTAATGTGTTTTAAATATGGTGTATTGTGAGGTTCATTGTCAGTTGTTTCTTCATGTTTTAAAGATTGGTGGTTGAATTTTGGTTCTCTGTACGATTCCTATACTTTAGTAATGATTTATTTAATTTTGATTGTCTTCTATTTGTTCTGAAGCGCAAATCTATATAATGGGCTATTTATGCTCTGCCCATCACGGGTATCCAAACGATAGTCTTGGCGCTGTAAGCCCGCATACTTATTTATTTAATGACTGATACATGAGTTTGTCAGTTAACCACGAGCCTCAGTGGCATCAGATGTGATGTATGGACCTCACTTACTGCAATATGAACCGTAGCTACTACTGACACCTACCGGTCTATTAAGTAACTAAAGCGGTCAACTGGGAGCTAGCGAGCTCTGCAATCAAGAACGCACGCTCGTGCCTCCCTCGTGATGCTTGTGACAGTGACCCCAGGCCGATGATACCTACTGTCAGCATCTACGGTGCTTTAAGATTCCATTAAACGAGCTACTTGAAATTGGCACTTTGGTAGAAAGAGATTCTCAAGTCACGCGCCACCTAAATATGCGTGCTTTAGGAAACTATTTATCTTTTTAATTTAGCACGCGCCCGTGCTGTAAATCGGATTTTCAACCGGCAAGAGGGCACACGTTGCAAGAGCGGACCCAAATAAATCGCCCGAGAGCTTTCCAAAGGTCGCGGTCGCTTCTCAAAGTGCATCCTACATTAAATGCGCACGTAAAAGGCTTGTACCGTGTATCACGCGCTTCGTGGTCACTATTTAACCATCTAGGATGTTTATAAGTGATAATAACACCCGAAGCAAGGGCTGATTTCTTTGATTTACGAAAGAGGAACCTACTCGACCGCGAGAGCCGTTTACATACATTTTCACTGCGCTCCACAACTCATAAGTACACTGAACAGACACGTTGATAGCCTAGCAACCGGTACAACATTAATATATACATCTTGATTGCCATCACATCGTAATGACGTAAATGGATCTTCCTGAAAGACGTGACTTTAAATCCACATCTTGGTGGTTTAGCTTTGCAGTAATTGGATTCAACTACGTTGAAAATATTATATTCCGAATGTTGTGAGAATGATATGTTGTAAGTCGCTTTAAATTATATATAAAACCTATTTAGTTACTTTCTTCTATACTACTGAGTTCATTTTGGGAATTTACATACTAAAAAAATTTCCTTCTTATTTAGTCCAATCATTTCGTGTCCGTACAATACAACTTTTGAATCAGGAACTTTCACCGAGTTATCTTTCTAACCTGAAGGTTTCCTCTGTGGCTAAATCCACGGATTTACAAGGCTAAAATCAGGGGTTTAATTTCCCTCGGTGGATAAGTAGATAGCGCGGTGTGGCTTTGCTATAAAATACGTACACACTTAAACCTAAAAATACACCATGGAAGGCTGGAAAAGTTAAACAAGAATTTTATTGCTTGAATTTTGTGCAAAGCAATTCGTGGGCTATCTATGCTAGCCGTCTCTATTTTAGCAGTGTGGGACTAAAGGAAAGGTAGTTACTACCAACTTTTGGGCTAATCTTTTAGCCACAAATAGTGGGATTAATATTCATACTATAGCGGCCGGACAGGTGAAAGGGGAAAGGTTTTGGTGCGAAGGGGATTCGAACTTCGGGCCGTCAGATTAAGAGTCAAACGCCTTAATCACCTAACTTTGCAGGGCCTGAAACTAGACGTAAAAATGTACATATAGATATTACCACAAATAGGGATTGAGTGCATCGACACCTTGCCCTTCTTGTGTTAGTAGAAACTTTCTGTGTAGAGTGACGGCAATTATAATGTACTCGTAACTCGTGTAATATCTCGATTTAAACCCCTGACTAGGGTAATTAGAAACGACACAAGCAATAGTCATAGAGAGGGGAAGGAAGGGGGCTCAGTTTAATTCCTCAAGTCAATAGAAATATATATGCGCGTAACACGCTTTATTTTGATTGTTTATCACGTATTTCTAATCGAAGTTGTTCTCAATTTCACACGTAACTGATTGCTTCTATTAATGAAAACGTGATAAAATGTTGTTTGATCACGTGGTTCGTCACGTAACGAAGTCATGACATTGCGATAGTGTCGAAAAAAGAACTATTTTTCGTGAAGCCTGTAACCATGGTGAATATTTTTATTAAGATATTACACGCATAACTTTATTGTGAAGTTAAATATGACAAAATAAATGTCTATTCGACTACATGTTTCTCTTCACGTTCAAACATCGTTATCTTGTACAGAAATTCTAATGATTTTAAATGAAAGTCTGTTCATAAAATTAAATTGAAAGCAACTTTGTTTTCCTCACGAAAAAAGCTTGTTCTAAAAGACGAACCAGGAACTGAATATCTATCCCTTCAGGCTAGTGATGTGTTTTCACAAATCTCTTCTGGTGGCGCTGTCATCGATTTTATCGACTTGTCACAATGAAACAGATTAGAGGTTAATATTAAAGAATGGCTAAATACGACCGAACAATATACATTGTGAACGTTTCTCAAGTCAAAAGCTTTCGAACAGCAACTCTCCCCCTCCTTTAAAAAAATCTCTTTATTATTAAAATATACAGCCAAGTTTAGTCCCGCGTCGCTACTGGGAAAAGGTTTGAATGAAAGAGTTTTCCATTTCTAAACAGAATACTGACTTGGGTAAAGCTCTCTCCACGAGAGAACGATTCATTCGAGGTTTATTATTATTAATATTTCATGATTAATTACGTCATCAATCTTCAGATTACGGTTTTATAACTACAATCATTCGGTGGTAATTTACTTTTAAGAAACAGTTACGTAACTGAACAGAAACAGGTGAACAAACGAGTTGGCCAATGCTCTATTTCTGACTAAAGTTTGGAACTTCATTTGTTGACAAGTTTGAACCACATACACAACAGGAAGTTAGCAAGCAGTGATCAAAGAAACTATTCAGTCTAACTTATGAACTAGTTAATCCCTAATTAAACACTTACTTCCTAGAATTACGCGGCCTGGCATGGGCAGGTGATTAAGGCACTCGACTCGTAATCCGAGGATCGCGGGTTCGAATCCCTGTCGTACCAAACATGCTCGCCCTTTCAGCCGTGAAGGCGTTATATTGTTACGGTCAATCCTACTATTCGTTGGTAAAAGAATAGTCCAAGAGTTGGCGGGGGGGGAGTGATTACTAGTTGTCTTTCCTCTAGTTTTACACTGCTAAATTAGGGACGGCTAGCGCAGATAGCACTCGTGGAGCTTTGCGCGAAATTAAAAACAAAACATAAATGAATTAAAAGAAGTAGTTCGAGCGGAACAATGACAACGTTACAGATTTACAACGCAAAGATTCACAGTTCGATTTCCGTGACGGAATAGCCTATTTTGTAGCTTTGTACTCAGAAGACAGTGGCATGGTCTGATGGTCAGGGCACTTGATTTGTAATCTGTGGTTCGTGAGTTCAAATCCCGTTATTGAACATGCTTGCTCTTTTAGCCATTGGGACGTTATAAGATGACTATAGCTTTTACTATTCGTTGGTAAAAAGAGAAGCCCGCGATTTGATAGTTGATTGGCTTCCTTCTCTCTAGACTGTTATTTCAAAATTAGGGACAACTTAACGTAGATACTTTATGCGAAATACTACACACAAACGAAGCGAAGTTCCATATCTATTTTTCAAAACTATCGCTTCTTGCGCACACACGCCAAAGATTAATTTAAAATGAACAAGCCACAAGGTCATACTTTGGACAGATCATAAACGTAAGAATCTGGCTGTTAAACGATAATTACTGCTTACAATTCAATATAATTTCTTTTATAAATTTAGCTTCCTTAACACAAAATATTCTTAACAGTACCAAACTGTGTTAACCCTAACAAGTTTTATCTAATGAGAACAATATGGAAGACTGTTTTGCGACTTATACAGCAACCTTTTTTTGTGTGTGTTTCCATGATTTATAATATCAGTACAACACGTGTTTGTGTAGAATTTTTATTAATAGCCTTTAATTTTCAACAAAACGACATAACTTGGGAGTTTAACCCGCTATGTGCACCCAGAGAACAAGCTTTGTCAAGGTGTCAACAGATAATCAACATCTTTTGAAAACTTTAGTGGTTACTTGGCACCAATAAAACAATAGTTTTATCAGGTTTTAATATGACATTTAACACCAATGAAACGTTAGTTTATTCAGGTTTAATATGACATTTAAACCAACAAAACAATAGTTTCTTCAAGTTTTAACATCACATTTAACACCAACAAAACGTTGGTTTATTCAGGTTTTAACATAACATTTAACACCAACGAAACAATAGTTTATTCAGGTTTTAACATGACATTTAACACCAACAAAACATGATATTTAACAAATGCCTGTTTCTAAGGATCTTAACGTCACATTTAATATCAAACCTCTTAGTTTCGACATGAAGTCCACTATATAAAAACGATTCATTGAGTTTCGTTTGTTAAGGAACACCAGATAATAGTGTTTAAAGCTTTGACATGTCAAGTGAAATAACGGAGTTTTAGGTTTTCAATAAATGCAAAAACTTGGTAGCAGATTTAAATCAATTTGTTAAACTGTGATATATGCCAAACATTATGAGAAAGCGAGTTTTAAAATTTTTACTGATGTTTTGTGTTAAACATCAGTAAATCGAGAGTTGAGAAGTTAGTGTATTTGCACGTTATCAGTCAGAACACTGAACATGTTCTTGGTCCATTGGACGTTTTCTTAAGTTCACTAGACATATTCTTGGAACTGGACTTGTTTTTCGACAACTGGATGTCTTCTTAGTCCACTGGACGTGTTTTTGGAACATTTACAAGCGAGCAGTTTTGTTGACACCCGATATACAGGACAGCCTTTTGTAATCTATTTCTAGCTGCTTTTACACTGACGTTCAGTGTCTCGAGGCAAATGAGATTATCTGAATTTACCTCGGAGAAAGTACACTACTATAACGGTGAGAGTTGGTGATTATTCGCAACATGTGATCCGAGAGATGATCCGTTCATTCAGGTGTCTGAGAATTTGTACCATTGGTTAGGAAGCAGTTTCGTACCCTTCGAAACAGTTCACAACAACAACATGCTGTGGTTGGTTGGATTTTTACCCAATGGCTCCTCACACGAGTTCAGTTAATAGCTCATCACTTGTTGTTGTTGTTATGGTTGTTCTTATGAATTTCGCCCAAAGCTACACGTGGGCTATCTGGGCTAACCGTCCCTAATTTAGCAGTGAAAGACTAGAGGGAAGGTAGCTAGTCATCATCACCCACCGCCAGCTCTTGGGCTACTCTTTTACAAACGAATATTGGAATTCACTGTAACTTTATAATGCCCCTACGGCTGAAAGGGCGAGCATGTTTCATGGGTGGGGAATTCGAACCTAAGACCCGCAGATTGCGAGTTGAGCGCCCTAACCACCTAGCCATGCCGGGGATCTTTACTTCTATACATTCTCATGAACAGAAGGGAATTACTTTTATGATTTTATAACGATAGGTGTCCCTTGTCGTAATTTTTACCACAGTTTCCAATTATTCTTTCATTGTTTTCTATAGACTGTCTGTATAGCAACGATAAATAGTTGTTAATTAATAATTTATGTAGGTGTATAATTCTTACCTTCTATTAACAATATTTTAAGAATGACTATAACATTATTTTATTGAAAGGCTAGACTTTAACAATGTTTTAAGCGTAAATCTGTATCAAATACAAAGATAACATTTAATAAACTTATATTTGTGATAACATGACACTGAAGTAGGACTTTCCTTTAGAGAGACATTGGTTTCTTGAGTTAAATCTTAAACGCCACTCAGTGGTAAATTAATGTGTTTATAATGATATAAAGATCTTTATTATTTACTTTATATATTGTTAACTGGTTATACGTATACACGAGACAGCTCGTAACTAAAGTGAGAATTCGACTAGTAATTACTTCTGAGACAGTATTCCACTTATATAATTTTCACTTTTCGTCTATCGTACACGATTTTACAATAATAATAAAACACCTGGAGTTATATGGTAGGACGTTGACTTCAGGATGAGGTTCGAAGAATTTTGAATAAAGTAGCCCACTCATCCATTTACCGCAAAATACTTTTACTTTCGGTCGTTGATTTCAGTATTTTGTTCTCGAAACATAGACGATTCCTTTATTACTTTATTCGCAACATAACTAGATAATGTTTCTAAATCTCGTTGTATATCATGTGTTATTGTTATTATATTATTACATTGTTTATTATAGTTATTATATTATTACATTGTTTATTATAGTTATTATATTACTACATTGTTTATTATTGTTATTATATTATTACATTGTTTATTATTGTTATTATATTATTACATTGTTTATTATAGTTATTATATTATTACATTGTTTATTATAGTTATTTTATTATTACATTGTTTATTATAGTTATTATATTATTACATTGTTTATTATTGTTATTATATTATTACATTGTTTATTATAGTTATTTTATTATTACATTGTTTATTATAGTTATTATATTATTACATTGTTTATTCGTCCCGGTTTGGCCAGGTGGTTAGGGCGCTCAACGGGTTCATATCCCCGTCGCATCAAATATGCTCGCCCTTTCAACCGTGGGGGCGTTATAATGTTCAGTCAATCCCAGTATTCATTGCTAAAAGAGAAGCCCAAACGTTGGCGGTTGGTGGTGATGACTAGCTGCCTTTCCTATAGTGTTACACTGTTAAATTAAGGACGGCTAGTGCAAATAGCCCTTGTGTAGCTTTGCGCGAAATTCAAAACAAACAAACGTTCTTTATTATTGTTATTATATTATTACATTTTTTATTATTGTTATTGTGTTGGTAAATTATTATCGATCTGGTTATAATAAAGATAATTTTGTTTTCTCTCTCACTTTTTGGATCATTAAATATGAAGTTTTAGAGGGATTTCAGGAAGAGGCAATCCCCTTAACGGGTCCCCCGCTGGTACAGCAGTAAGTCTACGGGCTTACAACGGTAAAATCAGGGGTTCGATTTCCCTCGGTGGACTCAGCAGATAGCCCAATGTGGTTTTGCTATAAGAAAAACACATACACACCTTTAACGGAAAAGTTATTTGCGACAAGCATGTAATTGACAATTTGAATCTCTTCGAGCAATCAGATATAGTAAATGTTATAATACATGCGCAAATATATATGTAGTTAGCTATGTATAATACCCGACTGTCCCGTAGTCACCACTTGTTCGTGACGCTATCACAATCTTGTTGTTTTGTTACGTAATCGTGGTCCATTTAGAGGCTTCAACGTGCTTAAATTAGTGTTAATAAAATCAAAATTCCTTGCACGTTTAATATGATATAGGCGTTCCCCCTTCCCAATAAAAAACAACAACATGATATTACTGTATCCCTGCAGTTTAATATAAGCGGTAATAGCATTTGAACCAAAGCATTTGGCGTGAAAATTTAAGTACCTCGAGGTATTTTCATACCTTGGACAAAGTTCAAAGACAGCTGGTAGGTAGCCTGCTCGTGAACAATACGTGTGCAACACGCGTCGAGGGTAACGCCCTGTTTTGACCGTTGTTCTAGGCATTTTCGGGTGTGACCAGTAGAGGGCGCTGACCATTATAGTAGCTTTTATTTTTTTAATTATACGAGGTATTTAGTTCAACCGGTCTGCCTCATCTAATATTGCAAGTCGTTATAGTTTTAGGCAAAATTTAGAAAATATTTAGAACAGCTCACAATAACTAAAATGTACCACATCTTATGACCTCGTTATGAAAATTAAAAACTTTTAACTCGGTGGGCCGTCTTACAAACACATGTCTAAATTTAAATAAAAGCCTAATTTTTTAAAAATGATTAATTAAATACAAATGTAGAGATATTCTTTAGAAACGTTGCTATGCAGTCAATTTTCCCCTTGCTATCTGGTGTTTATTTGTATAAACAGTCGTCACACGTTTAAGGTTCATCAGTGGTCAGAAATAAAATTATCTTTATTTGAATATTGTATATTCCATTAAGTATTTAATAACGTTTGGTGAAATATTTATTTATATAGGTGATTTCAATTTCTGTTGGTTTTTGTATATTTTAAAACGTGATTAGTATGAACATCGACGTGGATGGTATTATTTGGACGCTAATTTATACCACTTTTAATACAAATTATAATTATTTTGTGCTGTTTTTCAATCAGAACAAAAACGTGGACAGAATACAACACAAGCAATTATAAAATTAAATGTTTGTTCTTTGACAGTAGCTGTACGTTTATCTCACCTTAAGTTCATACCTTACACATACATAGATAGATATACGTTACACATACATACATACATAAATAATGGATGCTAGGCAAGTCTGATTTCTTGACCTTTATGACCCAATCGAAGGGAAAGGTTAAAACCCGCCACGAGGTTTATGTACCACGTGACTGATCATTCTAATTGCATGCTTTGAACTCATGACCCCGTCGTGGTGTACATGTCACGCTACACTACCAGGCCGTGACGTAACAATCAGATAAGGTGGCTTGGTATTTGTGACTCGGGGCACTAGTGATTGGACAGGCCTGCGAGGGGAGACTAGAGGCAGTTATGTGAAAATTAGAACTGCCGCTAGCAAATTGACCTCTGACCCTGGTATCCTGGGCAAAGACCTCTCGATAGTAGGAATGTGCACCTGATCAGATATGGCTAATGATCTAAAGTGCCATTACACCCTGGGTCTACCTAGTCCCCGTTTCTCATCAGATGATAACGTATGAATCGTACGGTACACATGAAGGGCCGTGCGTGCCAATATCTGATGAAACAAAGTGACCCTTTTATTACGTTGTTTCATGCGAGACGCTACCATGGCTAATTCCTGGAAATTAGGACTTCATCAGTATCCTTCGTCCTCCTTTGTCACTGAGCTGAACAAAGAAATCTACAGCAAAATTCAGTTGAATATATAAATGTAAGTTTTCTCTGGTTAACTTATTTTCACACGAGGTACTCGTTAGCCTTCTGTACTCCACTTAAAAGGGTAACGAAATATCTCGTTTCAACTCTAAGTTCACACTTAGACTGTTGAAACTTTACGATACAGTTTTAAGTCAGTTACTTTTAAATTTGAGATATTTGTAGACTGTTAACTTCAGTGAAACTTACAAAGATACTTTTAAACCGACTTAAAAAATAAAATATATCGCTAGGAACCAGGTTTCCGTACCCGTTTCGGCAGAGCATAGATAGCTCTTTGTGTTTAACAACAAACAAAAAATAATATAAAATATTTGTAGTAAAAATAAAGTTTAAATAGAATTCGCTTTTCACAAAAGTGTAATTATGAAAGAACAATTAAGAAATTAGGGTACTCTTACATCATTATATAACTCCGTATAAATGTCCATGATAAGAGATAGACTAGAGGAACAGCAGTAATCACTAACCCCAACCCCCAAATCATGGTCACCCTTATACTGCAACCTTAGCCCTAAAGCGTAGAGTGCCTTTTTGCAGTTTAAGCATGCCCTAGAAATTGTTAACGTTTCGAACACTGTATATCATAAAGATTTAGCTACTGTGACGTTACTATAACACTTTCAAACTACTGGCTGCTTGTGAGCAGAATTTTAAGATATTTTTAGCGAAGGTTATATCATGAAATAATATATTAATGCTGTTGTATTGTTTTATAGGACTTGTAGTACCAACTGGAAGGATTTAGAGATTTTGCTAATGAACAATGTGTTTTTGTTATTTGAAGAGTAAATGTTTCCTTTTTTTTTTTTTTTTACCAATCTTGCTACTAATTTATCTCCTAGGTGGAGAATATATAGTCTTCGTTTCTCTCTTAGATAGAGAGTATATGCTGATTGTTTAATGGACGGAGAATAGAAATTGACAGGTTTTTTTACCTTGAATTAAAATTATATTTCGACTTTTTCTCTTTTGGATGGAGAGTATATCTCTATTGCTTCTCATTTGGACTGAGAGTATATCTCTACTGTTTCTTGGATGAAGAGTATATCTCAACTGTTTCTTGGATGGAGACTATATCTCGATTGTTTCTCCCTTGGATGGAGAGTTGAGAGTACGTGCTAGTGGAGGATTGTTTTTTATATCTCTGGTTCGTATGGAAAGTGCAGCAAAAGGTGGACAGCGATATTCTTGAGAATTGTCATTGCACGTGGAAGAACTGAATTCAGTTTGATACATTCGACCTAAGAATATTTCCCCTTCCCATCTGCATGGATGTATACTACAGTTCCACGTAACAACGGGTATTTCTATCAAGGTATTAAATATAATGAGAGACACGGAAGGAAGAATGCGGTGGTATACCAAAGATATTTTAACATTTTGTTTTTGTTTTTTCAGTTATTATTGTTTAAAGTTCGTTCTCGTCATGGTTCAACGTGTCAAACAACTCGACCTGCCAGTGCACGCGATGCTTACCACCTGGTCAAATGTATTTCACGTGCAAGTAATGAGACGCTTGACAGAGCAAAGATAATTCCATTTAGTCTCATCTAAATATGTTTTTTTTAAATGTTCCCCCTACCAGGAAAAACTGTAATGTTCAATAGTTTACGTATGAAAATAATTACCGCCTGCTAATATTTTTATTACAGGCCACTTAGCGAATTCAACAGAAAGCTGAGCCTTTTTTATCTTCTGTTAATTAGAAGTGGACGCTTATGAAAATATTACAACAGAGGTATAGATTCAAGCGAAAATTGAAATTGAATATAAGAAATTAAAAGTATGTGTTGAAGTATATTCAGAAGTTACGATCGATATGAAAATATTATTTGTTTTTGGAATTTCGCGCAAAGCTACATGAGGGCTATCTGCGATAGTTAACCCTAATTTAGCAGTGTAAGACTAAAGGGAAGGCAGCTAGTCATCCCCACACACCGCTAACTCTTGGGTTACTCTTTTAACAACGAATAGTGGGATTGGTCGTAATATTATAATGCCCCCACGGCTGAAAGGGCGAGCTTGTTTGGTGTGATGAGGATTCGAACCTGCGACCCTCGGATTACGAATTGAGTGCCATAACCACCTTATCATGAAAATATCTCATTGAAATATTTATTTCACACGTGTTCTTGTACAAGTAAGTAATTCTTAAATTATATTTTCTAGATCAAAAATTGTATCGATTTTTGTGTTTCGATTTGAAGAAGGAAACCCGTAAGTAAAACATTTAAACAGTCCAGAAGTTAAATATGTTTGAGAAATGAACGTTAGGTTTGAAAAGAAAAACGCATTAATAGCCACACACAAAAACAAAAATCACCTAGGTTGGTAAATAATTATACCACCAGAGGGCGCATAATGCTTATTTTAAATTACATCTGATTTAAATGATGCAGCGTTTAGTGACATTGTTATCTTGTCGTCAGTGTGTCGTCCTCCATGTTTAAGTAGCGCAGGTAATCCATTATTTGTTTAGTTCATTTACACGTAACTAAAACACCATGGATACCTACTAGATACGTCCATTTGTTATTTCTGTGACTGGGTTGTACTCCACCATCCTAGATGACTTCTCAACTTTCGGCCTTTACTCGTGTTTTCTGGGGTAACAAGTTTGTAAATGATGCAGTCCCCAGGAATTGTCTTAGACGAAGGAAACCTTAAGCGCAAGTTTTGGTTAAAATACACACACACACACACATACATGATTAGAGGGTGTAATGATTCATTGCAATATGTTATTATATGTGAGTGTGCTGTTATAGGTATGGTAGAAGTTGGAATCATTAGGTATGTATATATGTAATTGTTTATGTTTTGAACGCGCTTTATTGGATATATATATGTATAAATCAAAGCTTCTGGAACTTATTAGGAAAATGGAAGTAATATTAAGAAATTTCTTCAAAACTTTGTTAGGCACAGTCGACTTTGTTATATATTTTTAATCGTTTTTTAACGTTGAAAGGCCGTAAGCTTACAGTGGGAGGGCATATCACTTAGTAAGTTAATTAAGTGATGAGCTCAAATGAATTTCAATAATTAGATTGAAATGCAACAGTTAAAACCTTAAGTCATCGAATAACTAGCTGTATTTGAATATACTAAGTTTAGAAATGTTATGTTATATACTCACGTGTACAGTTGTTTTTTGTTTAACAAAACATTAGTGGGAATCATCCAGGGCACCATCTGACGATGGATCCGTACTCCAGAATCAGGGTAGATGGAAGAAAGCACACCCTGCTGGTTAAGGTGTTCGACTCGAAACCTGGGAGTCTTCGGTTCGAATCCCCGTTACCGAATATGTTCGCCCTTTCAGCCGTGGGGGCGTTATAATGTGACGGTCAATCCCACTATTCGATGGTAAAAGAGTAGCCCAAGAGTTGGCGGTGGGTGGTGATGACTAGTTTCCTTCCCCCTAGTCTTACACTGCTAAGTTATGGACGGCTAGTGCAGATAGCCCTCGTGTAACTTCGCACGAAATTCAAAACAAACTGAAAATTAAGATCATTACTATCTGTGAGGCCTGGGATTACAGATGAAATCTTACAGATATTATAAACCTACTGTAACAAATAATCCGCCACCAGGATACACGTTTTGGTTTTAACTGTTCTACGCGTGCAATCTCTCTCTCTTATACATACACAAATACCCAAATAACGATATAGAGAGAGAGATCACACGCGTAGGAGAGTTAAAACCAAAACGTGTATCCTGGTGGCGGAGGTATTTGTTACAATAGGTTTACAAATTTCATCTGTAATCCCAGGCCTCACAGATAGTAAACGAATCTTCTTAATGAAGCGTTTTGTTGATGTTTTACTGTAATATAGAACACCCACACTTAACACCTTTCTTGGTGGTGTTTTTCTTACCTTTACGATGCCAATTTTTAGCACGAGTTTTATTGATGTTTTTTCTTATATTCATTACACCTGTTCTTAGCGCGTGTTTTGGTCGCGTTTTTCTCATCTTCATTACATCTGCTATTAGCGCGTGTTTTTGTGGTGTTTTTCTAATCTTCATTTAGGACTTACCTTAATTTAGCCTTTTAAATAGTAAATAACCAACGTAACCATAGTGTTCCATAAAAGCCACTTATAAGTAACTAATAACAAAGAGAGGAAGTACAAAAATGATCTCTCCAAAAACTCAAGTTTAAGTGGGGAGAGAACTTGGGAAAGAGTCGACAAATGTTCACGTGATATGTCGTTTCCTGTGACTCACAGATATCTTAATCGTTTCAGTCCTGTGTCTACACAAGCTTTTCTCCTGCAGAAAATCAATAAATTATCTGTAAACTAAATTTAAGTTGTTTGTTTGTTTTTAATTTCGCGCAAAACTACTCGAGGGATATCTGCGCTAGCCGTCCTTAATTTAGCAGTGTAAGAAGGCAACTAGTCGTCACCACCCACCGCTAACTCTTGGGCTACTATTTTACCAACGAATGGTGGGATTGATCGAAACATTATAACGCCCCCACGGCTGAAAGGGTGAGCATGTTTCGTGTGACGGGGATTTGAACCTGCGACCCTCACATTACAAGTCGAACACCTTAACCTACCTGGTCATGCCAGGCCACAAATCCAAGTTGAAACAGCTTTAGAAATATAACCTAATTGTGATATATATAACTTGTATCAAAACTTTCTTGTTAAGCGCAAAGTCTACACGACGGGCCGTATGCGCCCATCACGAGTATCGAGCCTTGGTTTTTAACGTTGTAGGCTCAGTGACTTACTGCTGAGTCACTGGGTGAAGTAGGGGGTGTCATTTTTTAATTTTTTTTATTTGTGTATTTGTTTCATTTAGAGCAAAGCCGCAGTGGGCTAACTCCTGTGTTTATTACGGATCAAACCACGGATTTTAGTGGGAAGCACGTTTCGAAAAATATATATAGAAGATGCAATATTTTTTTTACGAATAGGAAAATAAATTTCTTTGTGTAATTTTTATCAAGATTTACTCATTATTTTGTGCTTAAAAAGAACACAACATAATAACTAAACCATAAAGCCTTGTGTTTGTGTGTGTATGTTCATACCGAGTCCAAATATTTATACACAAGCTAGTTGGCAAGTCTAAATCGCTGGGTTATTTTTTTTGGAGCTTGCGAAGCGTGCATAAGAAAACGTGCAAAAAAAAAGAAGGTCGAAACGTTGTTCGCTCTTCTATGTAAAGTGTTTTCTCAGCCCAAACGAGCCGTTTTTGCATATAAACTACATTGCGTTTAAACATTTGTGACCCAGAAAAGAAACGACTATATGAATTTATTGCGCGTCCCCGATTCCGTCCATCCGTTCATCCTGCGGCAGTAATTGATTGAATCACGTTGTGTAGTCTCAAGCGCGTGATATTAGACTCACGTTATTTTTATTAAACGCGTATAAACGTTAACGAATAACAGCTTTCCTCGAGCTTCATTGTCTCTTCCCGCGCTAGGTTTATAAACTTTTCATTCACGCTTTTATTTATTTGCTGATTTTATTTTATTTTTCGTTACCTACACACAAACACACACACAGTGTCAAAGTTCTAACGTAGTTCGTTAACACTAATGACTGAAGTGTACGATGTTATTTGGGCCTGACATGTCCAGGTGGTTAAGGCACTCGACTCGTAATCCGAAGGTCGCGAGTTCGAATCCCCGTCACACCCAAACATGCTCCATCTTTCAGCCGTGAGGGCGTTATAATGTGTTGGTCAATCCCACTGTTCGTTGATACAAAAGTTAGCGGTGAGTGGTGATGACTAACTGTCTTCCCTCTAGTCTTACACTGCTGAATTAGGGACCGTTAGCGCAAATAGCCCTCGTGTAGGTTTGCGCGAAATTCAAAAACAAAAACAAACGATGTTATTTAATGTCATAAATAGATGAATCGCTTCAGTGGCAATTTAAATAAACGTTTCTCATGTGTGTTTTTGAAGTTGGTTTGTGTGTTTAGAATAATGCACAAAGCTATACAATGGGCTATATGTACTTTGCCCACGAGGGGTATCGAAACTCGATTTTTTAGCAGTGTGAGTCCGCAGAAATATGTCTATGCCACTGGGAGGGTTTGAAGTTGGACGAGGTTGAAAGTTTCAGAAATAACCTAGACATTTTCTGACATGTCTTTCTTTTTTTCTGGTCTTCTATCACACGACCCCGCTAGTACAGCAGTATGCCTACGGATTTACAAGGCTAAAATCAGGGGTTCGATTCTCCTCGGTGGGCTCAGCAGATAGTCCGATGTGGCTTTGCTATAAGAAAACATACATACATACATACTTCAATCACTCAGTTGGTCACAAAATAACCGCTATCGTCAACTTTCTACAAGTCACTAGAAGCATGTGACATCAGCTGAATGTACTCTCATAGTGACGAGTTTATTATCAATTTAAGTAGAGCCCACATCCTATCAACTAGCTCATTATCAGATTAATGTAAGCCTAATACCTCCAATGAAACGAGATCGTTGCCAGTTCAATATCAACTACCCTCCTTCCAATCAAACAAGATTATTACAAGTTTAATTTGAACTACCCCTCAAGTAAACGAGACCATTATCAATTTAATCTGAACAACCCCTTCATTCAAACGAGATCATTAGCAGTTCAATTTGAACTATACCTGAGGGGTTCGGAACGTCTAAAAAATTTACATAGATTTGACAGTCAAACAAGGAACTTTATTGATTGTGGGACACTGTCAAGCTATTGATACGTAATATACTGTTTACTGCTTTTCATCAGTGACCTTTGACATACAACTCTTTTAAATTTGTTTTTCTTACTTAGGGCAGGTCTGAAAGATTCTTTAATCTCAAAGTGATTATGGTTTACCTGTTTGCTCTCTTTAGTAAATAACTTTCATGTTAAAACCACTTTATGTTATGATTTTTCATGTTGGATCTCCCCTGAGATACCTTTCATGTTAAAACAGTTTTGGAATAACCTTAATTTTAAAATTACTCTATCGTGAACTTTCATGTTTAAATCCTCCCTTATTGAGAACTTTCATGTTTAAACCCTCCTTTATTGAGAATTTCATGTTGAAACCCATTTATATCGATAATTTTTCATGTTGAAACTAGCATGACGGTAACTTACGTTTAAGTTTCTTGTTAGTTCAATAATTAAGAAATAGCATAAAATGTGAGATGATATTTAACTTTCAAGTTCCATCAGTTACTTAGTATTTGTTCACAATTCACTTTTTCCGTTATGGAAAGATGAAAATTTCTAGATAGCTATGATATAAGAGTACCCCAGAAAATCTCTCTCACTTCAGGTCGTATAAAAGAAAGAAAGAATGGATAAGTAAAACATGTTAATGTCTTATAGTAAATAAGGTGTATCTATATATGTGTAACTTAAGTTATATATCGTACAGTAAATAAGGTATATAAATATATATGTAACTATAGTTATATATCGTACAGTAAATAAGGTATATATATATATGTAACTATAGTTATATATCGTACAATAAATAAGGTATATATATATGTAACTATAGTTATATATCGTACAGTAAATAAGGTATATATATATATATGTAACTATAGTTATATATCGTATAGTGAATAAGGTATATATATGTAAGTATAGTTATATATCGTATAGTAAATAAGGTATATATTTATCTATATATATGTAACTCTAGTGTTCACTTGGAAACTGTTTTCAAGGTATAAAGATATATGTTAACTATAGACTTGTTAACGTAGGTCCAAGGAATAAGTTCATTATCAGGACTTGTTAACGAGAGTAGGGAGTATGTTCGTTATCAGGACTTGTTATAGTAGGTAAGGTAATGTTCGTTATCAGGACTTGTTAACAATGGTTCAAAGGAATAACGTTTATTATCAGGATTTGTTAACAATGGTCCAATGGAGTAATGTTCATTATCAGGACTTGTTAACGAAGGTCCAAGGGAGTAATGTTCATTATCAGGACTTGTTAACGAGAGTCCAAGGGAGTAATGTTCGTTATCAGGACTTGTTAATGAAGGTCCAAAGGAGTAATGTTCGTTATCAGGACTTGTTAACGAAGGTCCAAGGGAGTAATGTTCATTATCAGGACTTGTTAACGAGGATCCCAGGGAGTAACGTTCATTATCAGGACTTGTTAACGAGGTTCCATGGGAGTAATGTTCGTTATCAGGACTTGTTAACGAGGGTGCATGGGAGTAATGTTCGTTATCAGGACTTGTTAACGAAGGTTCAAGGGAGTAATGTTCGTTATCAGGACTTGTTAAGAATGGTCCAAGGGAGTAACGTTCATTATCAGGACTTGTTAACGAGGTTCCCAGGGAGTAACGTTCATTATCAGGACTTGTTAAGAATGGTCCAAGGGAGTAACGTTCATTATCAGGACTTGTTAACGAGGATCCCAGGGAGTAACGTTCATTATCAGGACTTGTTAACGAGGATCCCAGGGAGTAATCTTCATTATCAGGACTTGTTAACGAAGGTACAAGGGAGTAATGTTCGTTATTATGACTTGTTAACGAAGGTCCAAGGGAGTAATGTTCGTTATCAGGGCTTGTTAACAATGGTTTAAGGGAGTAATGTTCATTATCAGGACTTGTTAACGAAGGTCCAAGGGAGTAATGTTCATTATCAGGACTTGTTAACGAGGATCCCAGGGAGTAATGTTCGTTATCAGGACTTGTTAACGAGGATCCCAGGGAGTAACGTTCATTATCAGGACTTGTTAACGAGGATTCCAGGGAGTAATCTTCATTATCAGGACTTGTTAACGAAGGTACAAGGGAGTAATGTTCATTATCATGACTTGTTAACGAGGTCCAAGGGAGTAACGTTCATTATCAGGACTTGTTAACGAGGATCCCAGGGAGTAATCTTCATTATCAGGACTTGTTAACGAAGGTACAAGGGAGTAATGTTCATTATCATGACTTGTTAACGAGGTCCAAGGGAGTAATGTTCGTTATCAGGACTTGTTAACAATGGTTTAAGGGAGTAATGTTCATTATCAGGACTTGTTAACGAGGTCCCAGGGAGTAATCTTCATTATCAGGACTTGTTAACAATGATCCAGTTGAGTAATGTTCATTTTGTCGTTAGATGATGTAACAATGGCGGACAACTGTTTTGCTCTTCAGTGCAATCCAAGACACCGTTCGTTTCAAGTCCCAAAAATAGCTTCACGTCATTAGGTGTTACGTTGATTGTAATCCAAAAGTTTTATTTGCTATAGGAATATTTGTCTTGGTTTGTTTTGAATTTCGCGCAAAACTACACAAAGGTGTTAAAGCTAAGTCATTACATCCGACGTTCCGATCAATTTCGGCACGTTTTGTTTTTCTCAAAGTACATCCAAGCTCTGAGTTATTAGTTTTTCTTATTTCTTTTTGTTTTTCTCCCGTAACTGATCAGTTTTGCTTTTCAGATAAAGTTTCAACTACTTCCGTGTGCCCGTATTTCAAGTCCAGAACTGTCCATGAGGTGTTTTTTTGTTTATGTCGTGTTTCTCCGACGACATCGCCACTGAAGAGCACGTGCACGCAATGTGTGTGAGAGTTTAAATGCATCTTAAACTTTACCCTGCAACCTCTTGAACTTATATAAATGTTGTGTGTGTGTGTGTGTGTATATATATATACATATAGTATTTACAAACTGTATGTATCTGTAGGAAACTACACTGACTAAAAGTTAGAGACCGATAACAATGTGAATCTACCTTAAAGTTAATCTAGTTGAGTGAAAGTAAGCGAAATATATTTTAATGTGCTGCCATCTGGTGGGATGAGTAAGTATTAAATGTAACTAGTCAGAGATTTTACGAAGTATTTAAACTTGTAAAGCACCCAGAGTAAGAAGATTAAATAACCTATAACTCGATTAATTTATAGAAATCTTAAGCAGATATCGTTACCATGACGCTGACAATTACTGCTGTCGTCATGGGAGCGTATAAAGAAAGCACAAGGGAACCAAGCGTATTTTTTCTAAATGGTTTGGATAACGTAATTAAAGCAGAAATATTACAAACGAACTATCAGTACTCACTCTATAATAATAATATGAAAAATATATATTTATCGCTGGATATCCATTATGTATATAAGGGTTATTTGATATAAACAATGCTATAATAATTACGATGTATCAGTAATTACTCTAAATCAGAAATGTATTTATCTCTAGATTTCCACTATGTTTGTTTCTTTGTTCTGTTATAAAGCGTAAACCTGTACAATGGGCTATCTGTACTATAGCCACCGTGAGTATCGAAACCCTATTGTTGGCCGTCAGGCTTTCCGCTAAACCACTGGGATCTTTCTATTATGAGTGTGGGGGGGGGTCGTTTTTCTTTGCACTTTGAATATGGTGTAATATTTCTCCACTCTGGTTTATCCTATTCCGGCTACTCGTCCGAACGTAGTCCACGTCTTTATGAAGAGTGTTCCTTTACTTGTACGTGTATAAAGGAAAATTAATAATACTTTCGTAATAATATAGCGGACTCTTATGTACAGCTCATGTTTAGTTAGTAACATTACAAACCCAAAACTACTTAAAGCATTTGTTTTTGTTTGTAAACAAGATAAAAAAATAAGCCAACCTTTGTTCAAAATAAAACCGAGAACTTCCTAAACTTACCGAATGGTGGCACTATTATAGAGCTTCCTTCTGTACAGTTTCACGTGTACAAGAGAGGCCAACTTTGACTGTTAAAGTATTTTAACCTCCGAGATTATCGACAAAGGGTCCTGATCTCATTGGCTTTTGAAACCCGTTTTACCAAACTGTCTATCCACTAACTGCTTTTGGGCCTACGACTTTTATTGTTTCCTAATGTTAGATTTATTTTAGAAAAACATTTAACAACAGTATCGTCACTATACCAGTTAAATCCATCACTTATTGCAGAGGACTTTTCAGGTAGATGAAGTGATCGGTTGTGTATCGAGGGCTATCTAATATAGATACCCAACGTCAACTACGTCGGCTCTTAGGCTGCACTTTAATAACAAATAGTTAGATTAACCGTAATATAATAACGCACAATAGATGAAAGAAAGACGGGAATTCTAACCCGCGACCCGCAGTTCATGAGTCGATCACCCTAACTTCTGGACCATGTCAGGACCACTCCTGACCTGATCGGAATGTCAATAGTTGGAAGGACAATACCAAGATCGTAGCGAAAACGCACTACAAAACTATCTGCATAGCTTGTAAAGCGACCAGCTGTATAAACAGCGTATATATTTCTTAAACCGTTTAAGAACAAACTGATATTAATGCTCAAGAATGGAGTATGGTAGAATTACATTATTTATAAATCTATATAAGACGAATTCTAATTGAGAAAAGTCCTATTCCAATCTTAAATTTGTAATTAGGTAAAACCTACACCATGTGCTATTTGTATTTTGCCCACCACGGGTATCGAAACCCAATTTGTAGCATTGTAAGCGCAAAGACATACCGCTCTACAACTGCAAAGGGGGCTTATTGAATAAGAACTCAGCAAAATAGAAATCTCTCTCGGTCTGAATTTTCACGTAAACTTGGGGCCACCTACTAGTAAAAAAAACAACAACAAATACAACGTTATCTGGAAAGTATATCACAACCTACTAATGAAAAAACAAGATCGGTGCGGCCAGGTTGCGAATTTTTCTTTTTCTTTCAGTATTCACAAGGCTATCTGCTACATTACGACACATGTTCAATAGATAGATGTAGTGTCTTATATCTGTTACATTACGACACGTTTTCTACAGATATATGTAGTGTCTTATATCTGTCCCATTGCGATACGTGTTCTATGGATAAATGTATTGTCATATATTTGTCACATTGCGACACGTGCTGTATAGATAGATGCAGCATCTTATATCTGCCACATTACGACACGTGTTCTACAGATAAATATAGTGTCTTATATGTGTCACATGACGACACGTGTTCTCTAGATAGATGTAGTGTCTTATATGTGTGGCTTGTGTCAACATTTAAACATGCTAATAACATGTATTTAGTCTGTCGGCCAGTGTTAACATTCCCATGTCAAGAAGTGACTTTTATCCTGTTATTACTGGAACAAACACACACACACGCGCGCGCATGGATCCCATTGTTAGACTTAAGAAAGTAACGGGGGGACTAGAGATCTGCTTCCCTCTCACTGGGGAACACACTGACTTGGGTGGAGACGGCCACTCACGAAAGCATCGCGCCCGTTTTTTTTTCTTTTTCCTTTATTAACTTCTTAATACACATTAGGCGTGTCCTTGTTCTGGGCCTGGTGGTAAACTAGTACTGCTAATTGGATAGCAGGAATATCACGTCGTTCACAAAATTAAGCGATTGAGGATATTATTAGGGAAGTGCACCACCTGGTAGGATCAGTAGCCCGTAGGCTGCTGCACGTAGAACAATCGGATAGCGAGGCGAGACGTCGCCCACTTTTAAATACTAAACATGCCCATCAGGTCAAAATGTAACATCCTTCGTCAATTTTGTAAGGATATAATAACTTTAAACTTTAGTATCACTAGACTAAACACACATACATGGAACCATAAAGACGTCCGGTTGGGGCTTGTGGATAAATTACCAGATTTTTCTTTTAAACTCCCCATCGTTTTGTTTTAGATACAAGATAGGACGAAGAGATGGGATTACCTCTATTATGTAGCCTCGTGAACAGTGCTCGTAGTTATACAAGTACGGCAGTTTAACACTGTACCGTAGGTACCTAAGCTTACTAACGAGAATATGTTTTGTTTTATGCTAAACACAATAAGCTATTTTTGTTCTGCCCATCATGGGTATCGAAACCCGGTTTTTAGTGGTACAAGTTCACAAACATATAACTGTGCCACTGAGAAGTTGAGAATATGACGCAAAATATAGGACATAATGTTGTTGTGAAATATTTGACCCTTCACCTGGCGGAGCAGCGGTGAGTCTATTGGCGTGCAACTCTAAATTCTGCGGTTTGACATTGCAGATGGCCTAATGTGGTTTTGCTGTAAAACAAACGAACTATGTTATTAATTTTTTTTATTCAAGTATGCAACATTTCAGTTAATTTGTTCCACTCTGAAGTTTGCCTCCCTGCCATTTCAAAGTGTAACAGCCATCTTTTTTTATTGCTATAAAACACTTTAACTACAGATATTTTTAATCACATTCTTATAAATTTGTCTCGAAATTTCACAACTGTAATAAATAACTTTGCAGGTCCGTTTTTTTTTTTGTTTCCCTCTATTCATCGCCTGGAAAATTTTTGTTCGAAAGCAGAACTCATCATTTTGATTGGACGATGTTACACAAAATGTTCTATGAAACGTTATTTATACATATCCAGGATGGTAATGTAAAGTTTGCAGTTTAAATGTTAAAGACCAGCGATATATGGCCCGTCATGGCCAGGTTGGTTAAGACTTGCGACTCGTAATCTGAGGGTCGTGAGTTCGCATCCCCGTCGCAGTAAACATGCTCGCCTTTTCAGCCGTGGGGGCGTTATAATGTTACAGTCAATCCCACTATTCGTTGGTAAAAGAGTAGCTTAAGAGTTGGCGGGGGGTGGTGATGAGTAGCTGCCTTCCTTCTAGTCTTACACTGCTAACTTAGGGACGGCTAGCACAGCTAGTCCTCGAGTAGCTTTGCGCGAAATACAAAAAAACAAACCAGCAATATATTGACCAAAAAAAAAAAGACCTGAAAGTGTTATAAAAATAAGTCAATTACAGATGTTCCCCCTAAATATTTTTTTTTAATTTGTCCATTGTAACTTAAAGTTGACGTTGTCTAATAATTATTTGTTTTAAACTTACTATTTTCTCTTAATGGCACAGCAGTAAATCTAGAAGTCCGGTTTCGGTACTCATTGTGGGCACAGTATAGACAGCACATTGTGAAGGTTTGCACTTCACTCAAACAAACAACCGCTGGCTTATCTATTCACATACAAGAGTTTTAAGGCAGAAGTCTACATTCTTCAAATGTTTGACACCCGAATGTGAATCCTAAGATTCATGGTTTACGACCCATTCACAAAAACAAAACAATATCGATCTTCTTTTTGATGCGTTTTAAGAGTCAAATCACATTATTTATAAATCAAATCACACTACTTAATAGTCAAATCACATTATTTATAAATCAAAGCACAATACTTAATAGTCAAATCACATTATTTATAAATCAAATCACACTACTTAATAGTCAAATCACATTATTTATAAATCAAATCACACTACTTAATAGTCAAATCACATTATTTATAAATCAAATCACACTACTTAATAGTTAAATCACATTATTTAAGAGTCGAATTACATTATTTATAAATCAAATCACACTACTTAATAGTCAAATCACATTACTTAAGAGACGAATTACATTATTTATAAATCAAATCACACTACTTAATAGTCAACTCACATTACTTAAGAGACGAATTACATTATTTATAAATCAAATCACACTACTTAATGGTCAAATCACATTATTTAAGAGACGAATTACATTATTTATAAATCAAATCACACTACTTAATAGTCAAATCACATTACTTAAGAGACGAATTACATTATTTATAAATCAAATCACACTACTTAATAGTCAAATCACATTACTTGAGACGAATTACATTATTTATAAATCAAATCACACTACTTAATAGTGAAATCACATTATTTAAGAGACGAATTACATTATTTATAAATACAATCACACTACTTAATAGTCAAATCACATTATTTAAGAGACGAATTACATTATTTATAAATCAAATCACATTATTTAAGAGTCAAATTACACTATTCGATAAAACAAGAATAGCTCAAAATGTGGCAGTGGGTGCATTTCAGTAACTGGCTTTTCTTTAGTGTCAAGTGACATACGTTCAACATTCATCGTTATGCGAATCAGCTACTATGCATAGTCCATTACATGATTTTGTCTCATTCGACTCGTTTCTTATGGCAGTAGTGTTCAGGACATAATCCAGTCTTATGTACTTTAACTTTATGAATATCGAAATTCAGAGTATCTTTTTTGTCTATTGAAAACAACGTATAAGAATTCACAAAGATAGCTACTGGCTTGTCTACTCGGTTTATAAGAGAACTCACGCATTCGAATAAAACCGATAGGGAATGTGTAACGAAATGTCCTAACAGTGAATCTTACAATGCGGAAATTATGCGAAAAGAGTAACAGTTCTGAAAGGAGGGTCCGTACGTGATTTATTTCACAGTACTGTGTGACATTTGTAAACCATTAACGTTTTCAAAAAATATTCTTTATGATTTTTCCATATGTTTCTTCGTCTTTTATCAGTAATCCTAACGCCAGAAATTTTGCTACGCGTACTTTAAAAAAGGGCACGTGCTTCTAACTCTGTTGTCATGGTGATGAGAACAGTTGGGCTTCCAGCATGTAAATCACTCTGACGTGTGTAGAAGACGAAATGACGCATTTATTGTTTTGTTTTACATTTCTTACGTGATATTTAAAGAGAAGAAAGACGCCGTTTCTAAAACGACAATAACTCTAGAAAACTATTCCATTCTCGACGTAAGATAACTCGAGTCGTTTTGTTTTTTTCTCATTCTGTACTTTCATTTCCCAGATCGATGTTTATATTAACTTTTCATAATGATGTAGAACCGTTTCGATCGTTTTAGTTAAGACTTTATGTCATAATTTTATGCTTCTTGAGTTATCGAGTATTTGCTTGAAGATAGTTATGTCCGAAATGAATTATTTGTGCTTTACATGTGAACACAAATATTTATGATACCATCGTCTAATATCATCTGACTGTCTGTTTTTACAACCGTTTTTACATATGAACAAATCCTTTCTTTTAATTGTTTAAAACCAACTCATTGTCTTTTTTACACATTGTTAAGCTCTCGCTGTATTATTTTTACATTGTTAAACTCTCACTGTATTATTTATACATTGTTAGAGGTCTCACTGTATTATTTATATATTGTTAGAGCTCCTACTGTATTCTTTATATGTCGTTAAGTTCCCACTGTATTCTATATACATTGTTAATCTGTTGCTGTTTCCTTTACACATTGTTAGAGCTCTCACTCTGTTCTTTATACATTGTTGGAGCTCTGTATTTTTTATATGTTGTTGAGCTCTCACTCTATTCCTTATACACTGTTAAGCTCTCACTGTATTCTATATATATTGTTAAGCTCTCGCTGTTTCCTGTACACATTGTTAAAACTCTGTTATTCAGATCTTAAATGTACAACTGATTTTGTCATATTTGACTAAAATAAACTTTATAAAAGGTACAGACCTATCACCTATCCATAGTCAGTTTTTACCGTAATGAATATTCCACAAATTTACGTCATCAGTTGGGTGACCTACTGCTTTAAAACATTTTCAGTTCCAAACAGTGATGTTTCAGTAAAGGAAGTATTTCATCATTACTTATAGCTCATCTTATTAGCTACTGGAAAAAAAATCTATTTCAAGTGAATATTAATTGACTTATTTACCATTTTGTAGATATAGAACTTTGGTTTGGCTTGAACTTCGGGAAAAGCTACACTAGGGCTATCTGCGCTAGCCGTCCATAATTTAGCAGTGTAAGACTAGAGGAAAGGCAACTTGTCATCACCTCTCACCTCCAACTCTTGAACTACTTTTTTACCAACGAATAGTGGGATTGACTGTAACATTATGACGCTCACACGGCTGAAAGGGCGAGCATGTTTGGTGTTACGGAGATTCGAACCCGTGACCCTCGGATTACGAGTCGAGCGCCCTACCCATCAGGCCATGCCGGGCCCGACATAGAATTGATTTTATCGTTTTGTTAGACGATATATCTTAGTTTTCTTTGTTGTGTGCAGACGTTTAGAGATTTGTTTTAACATCTGAAGTGTACAGTACTGTGTTATTTGTTTGATTTGTCTGTTCGTTTTCAGTAGGGTGAAAATAACTCTAAATAACACATTTCGTAATTCCTTTACTTGTTTTGGCAAATCATTTCATTTAAGGCTATCATGTAGTGTTTTAGGCTAACGTTTCAGTCAGTTAACGAAACCATCTAAAAATATTAAGTATTAATTTTGGCCCATTAGTTAATACAACTGATGCATAAAACAGTGGAGATTTGGCGTTTCTGAAACGCTTTTCAACAACAAATATACACATTTCATTTAGTAATGTTCAATGACGTTTCGTGAATTAACACTCAACGAACGTTTTTAGGTCACTATTATTTTGCTCCTTTATAAGAAAATTGTCAGCTGCTTTAGTTTACCGCATACCGTTTCAGTATTGTCCGTTTCGTTTCACTTTTGTTGTACATTATTCTAATATTAAAATTATAGTTGTTGTTGTTTTCCAGTTTTATTGTGGGAAAATCTAAAGTTTTTTCTGCTAGTATATTCCACACACATATGCGTTGCTGTTATGACGTTCAAACAATCAGAACGGTTTCCGGGAAGGTTAGTACTCACCCATTCTCACCCTTGAAACAAAATGGATTTGGTTGACACGTAAGTGAACCTGTTTTTGTTGTTATTGCCTTTTTGTTTCTCTTTTTATCACCGCTTCGTTCGTGATCCATGCTATGTAGAATGGTCATATATTCACCGCGATGCTACATCTATATATATAAATTCTGATTTTTTAAATCAATTGTATAGAATAAGGGAAAATGCGAAATATCGTTGCTAAGTCACGGAGATAATAATGCTTTAATAAGGCCTAAATTAGGTGTGAAAATAGTTGTCGTCAAACGTCAGACTCACGACCATGCCATATCCTTATGCATTAACCTTAATATGCTAGCTGTCACGATTTCTCTTTGATTTTTCTTACCAAATTTCTGGTTGTTGTTTTTTCGTACAAATCACTGTACTTGTTCTTCGTTTTTGTTCCTTTGTTTTAATATGACTCCACCCCCTTGTGTACTTCCACTACCTTTGATTATCACCAATATTTGTTTGTGTTAACAGCAGACGTGGTGTTAAGTGATTAGGTATTAATGAATGTTTGTCCAAAAGCGAGAGGAAATTCATAGGAGCTTTCAAGAGTTGCCTCACGTGTTTGTTGACGACGAGTGCTACGAAAGTAAACAACAAACATCTGTGTGAGGATACTACACAGACAACAAACATCTGTGAGGATACTACACAGACAACAAACATCTGTGAGGATACTACACAGACAACAAATATCTGTGTGAGGATACTACACAGACAACAAACATCAGTGAGGATACTACACAGACAACAAACATCTGTGAGGATACTACACAGACAACAAACATCTGTGAGGATACTACACAGACAACAAATATCTGTGTGAGGATACTACACAGACAACAAACATCTGTGAGGATACTACACAGACAACAAACATCTGTGAGGATACTACACAGACAACAAATATCTGTGTGAGGATACTACACAGACAACAAACATCAGTGAGGATACTACACAGACAACAAACATCTGTGAGGATACTACACAGACAACAAACATCTGTGAGGATACTACACAGACAACAAATATCTGTGTGAGGATACTACACAGACAACAAACATCTGTGAGGATACTACACAGACAACAAACATCTGTGAGGATACTACACAGACAACAAATATCTGTGTGAGGATACTACACAGACAACAAACATCTGTGAGGATACTACACAGACAACAAACATCAGTGAGGATACAACACAGACAACAAACATCTGTGAGGATACTACACAGACAACAAATATCTGTGAGGATACTACACAGACAACAAACATCAGTGAGGATACTACACAGACAACAAACATCTGTGAGGATACTACACAGACAACAAATATCTGTGAGGATACTACACAGACAACAAACATCTGTGAGGATACTACACAGACAACAAATATCTGTGAGGATACTACACAGACAACAAACATCTGTGAGGATACTACACAGACAACAAACATCTGTGAGGATACTACACAGACAACAAACATCTGTGAGGATACTACACAGACAACAATCATCTGTGAGGATAATGTATATATATATATATCTGTGAAGAGAAATAGATAAGATATATCTCAGTGAGGACAAAGAGACAATATACACTGCTGGCCAAAATCATAAGGCCAATGAACATAAAGAAAAAATATGCATTTTGCGTTGTTAGACTTAACCACTTATTTGAGTAGAGCTTCGAAAGATGAAAGTAAGAAAAGGGAAAATAAAATAAAACTTTTTAGCATTTAATAGGGAAAATACTAACTGGTCAAAAGTTTAAGACCATACCAAAAAGAAGTCCTAAACAGGGTAGGAAATGCCCAACAAGAGGTCTCAGTAGCGAGTTGCATGGCCGTCATTGCGAATAACTGCAAACATTCGCTTTGGCATGGTCGATATAAGCGTTTGCAGAAGGCTGGCTGGAATTTTACTCCAAGTGGTGAAGATGGCTTCACGAAGATCATACACTGTTTGGAATTGACGTCCATTTCTATAGACATTCTTTGCCCCCAAACATTTTCAATGGGGTTCAGTTCGGGCGAACACGCAGGATGGTCCAAAAGAATCACGTTATTCGCCATGAAAAAGTCCTTTGTCCTACGGGCATTGTGGATTGCATCGTTGTCCTGCTGAAAGATCCAATCATTTCCACACAAGCGAGGGACTTCAGTCAATAAGAATGCACTCTCCAACATGCCAATGTAGCCAGCTGCTGTTTGACGCCCCTGTATAACCTGAAGCTCCATTATTCCATGGAAGGAGAAAGCACCCCAAATCATGATGGAACCTCCTCCACTGTGTCGTGTAGAAAATGTCTCCGATGGGATATCCTTATCGTACCAGTAACGTTGGAAGCCATCTGGACCATCCAGGTTAATTTTTTTTTCATCAGAGAACAAAACCTTCGCCCACTTTTCTACGTTCCATGTTTGGTGCCTCTCAGCAAAGTTTAACCGAGCTATTCCGTGGTGTGGAAGGAAGTGTGGCCTTTGAAGACGTTTATGGATTTTAAAGCCTTTCTCTCGTAGATGCCGTCTTATTGTTCTTGAGCTGCATTCTGCGTCCGTAAGGGCCTTAATCTGGTTCGACCATCGGCTGGTGCCTTGCCGGACAACCCGTCGAATCCTCCTGCTCAACGCCGACGAAATGTTCTTAGGCCGATCATTTGAAATTTTCGTTCCGTACCCCTCAGGGTCTTTTAAGAAATTTGCAACAGCAGTTTTACTACGCCCAATCTCACCAGCGAAGGCACGTTGAGAGAGACCTTGCTTTTGCAGCTCGACAATTCTGCCACCTTCAAACTCTGTCAAGTTTTTAGCCTTTGCCATGTTTTTACCCAGTGAATCACAAGAGATGTCAGTGAGAAATGCCAAAGCGAACGTTTGCAGTTATTTCCAATGACGGCCGTTCAACTCGCTACTGAGACCTCTTGTTGGGCATTTCCTACCCTGTTTAGGACTTCTTTTTGGTATGGTCTTAAACTTTTGATCAGTTAGTATTTTCCCTATTAAATGCTAAAAAAGTTTTTATTTTTATTTTCCCTTTTCTTACTTTCATCTTTCGAAGCTCTACTCAAATAAGTGGTTAAGTCTAACAACGCAAAATGCATATTTTTTCTTTATGTTCATTGGCCTTATGATTTTGGCCAGCAGTGTATATCTCTGTGATGATAAGTAAACATATATATATATATATATATCTAATAGAACAGATAAAAAATATATATCTCTGGGAGGATAAATAGGCAACATATATCTCTGTGAGAATAAATAGACAACATATATCTCTGTAAGGATCAATAGACGATATATATCTCTGTGAGGATAAAAAGACTATATCTCTCTGGAAGAGTAAATAAACTATATATATCTCTGTGAGGATAAACATACACTATATGTTCATATGAGGATAGATAAACAACATAGTGTATATCTCTGTGAGGATAAACATACACTATATATTCATATAAGGATAGATAAACAACATACGTGTATATCTCTGTGAGGATCAACAATGTATATTCATTCTAATTCAGAAACCAAAGAAGGTTTATTCCATAGTAAAAAAAGATATTTTGCCTCTATGAAAATAAGAGAAATATTCTAGTCTGAAAATAAAACTTGTAAACAGCGTAAAGATAAAAGACACATGTATACACACCTGAAGATGGAGACAGTTATATCCTTTTAATAATAAAACACACGAACACACACCTAAATGTAGAGACAATTATTTCCTTTTAAGAGTAACACACACGTACCATACCTAAATGTAGAGACAGTTATCTCCTTTTAACAATAAAATACACGTACACACACCTGAATGTAGAGACAGTTATCTCTTTTAACAATAAAACACACCTACACACATGTGAAGGTGAAGACAGTTATCTCCTTTTAACAATAAAACACACCTACACACACGTGAAGGTGAAGACAGTTATCTCCTTTTAACAATAAAACACACGTACACACACCTGAAGGTGAGGACAGTATCACTGTATTTATATTATATATTTGACGTCTTTATCCAGATACTTTGCTATCCCAAGAGTGAAGTAAGCACGTGGTTTGTTTAGCGTTGAGTGATTGGTTGCTATTCGTTTGAATTTGGTTATAACTTTACTAAGATACTTTCGTCTGTGTTTAGTTTTGTAATTATGAAGAGCTCAGGTTGTTTTCTTGAAAGGTTATAGAAAATGGTTATATAAACATTCATGGAGTTATAGCTGTTTTCTCTTCCCCTGTTTACTTTTCACGTTGTCTTCGTAACTGTTTGCGTAGGACGGGTAAGCTCTAGATAGTTTTTCAACTCTCTCGCCCACCACCACCACCACCATCAAAAAGAAAAATAGTAAAAGAAACATGTCAAAACCAAACATCACTTGGATACAATTATTTATGTATGTGTGTGTGTACATAACATCATTAGTGACATGTGTGGTGGCTACAAGAGGACTTTGCTGACTTGCTCTTTTCCATATTCGTTTTATCATGCATTAAAAGTACAGCTTGTCTAAGATCTGAACTTGTCTATATTAAATTAAAATGTGTGAACTTAAGACGTCCAAACACTCACATTAAATTACCAGGCAGGGTTATAAATCAAGTAATATTAAAACACGTGATCCTTTATTATGTCCTCACATTAAATAGCCAGGTCAGTGTTGTAAATCAAGTAATATTAAAGCACGTGAACGTTAAATGCCCAAATACTTACATTAAATAGCCAGGCCAGTGTTGTAAATCAAGTAATATTAAACACGTGAATTTTAAGATGACCAAACACATTAAATATCTGGTTACAATTATAAATCAGATTCAATGTACATTAAATATATGTAACAAATAAAGCATAGAAACTGATGCTAATCCAACCTAGAATACTTATATGTGTGAATATATTTAAGATACTTTGAAATTTCAACTTTTTTTAAATATAGACATTCTGTATGTTCCTTTGGATTCTTTATTTATTTACATGTACATTATGTAGTTTGTTACGTATACGTGCATATGCTATCTTATAATCATCTCTAAACAACAGTGTTTTCTTAGTTTTTAATTGTTTCCTGTCCTGTCTTCGTTTGAACTCCTAATTTGTTTTGTGTCTCGACTCTTAATTGGCTGATCACAAGATACGAGTAGCAGCGTTTCTCCCTTCGAGAAAGATTCGTTCCAACATAAAAATAATATCAACATTTTAGGTCATGACATGGCCAAGTGGTTAAGACGCTTGACTCGCACTTCGAGGGTCGCGAGTTCGAATTCTCGTCGTCCCAAACATGCTCGCCGTTTCAGTCGTGGGGCTGTTATAACGTGACGGTCGATCCCCATGTTCGTTGGTAAAAGAGTAGCCCAAGAGTTAGCGGGAATGGTGATGACTACCTGCATTTTCTCTAGTCTTACACTACAAAATTAGGAACGGCTAACGCAGATGGCGCTCCTGTAGTTTTGCAAGAAATCGTTTACTGCATATTCTGGAGAGAAGAAGTGTTTCTTACTCAGGTTTATAGATGTAAAATGGCTAGGATGTTGTTGTTTTTTTCAGAACGTTCTTATGTTCTCTTATATTGCTTCAAAGAAATCTTCCATTTCCACGACCATCCATTGTCATATCCTGCTAAGTTGTTGTTTTTTTAATTCAAGACAGCGTATTTTCTTAAAAAAAAGTGATGTGATAACTCACGGACAGACGTAAGGGTAGGGGTAGGGGTGAAGAGCAACTTTATTCAGCATAATTCAACAGAAAACATCACAAGTTCTCAGGACAGAAGAAACACTCACTAGTTCTGATTACAATAGCTTTCTGATCTGTAGCTCAGCTTACTACCAGCGGAGAGCGCGAGAATGACTCGATTTGGTACCTGGATTAACTACAGGAGCAAATCCGTTTTTGTTTAATCCCTTTTTTAAATCTAAATCAAGGTTCTTAACCGAAAAAAAACTTCAACCTTAATGACACTACGTACACGTGGGTCAAACATCGAGCTCAAAGACCTATTTTAGAATCTAACATAAAGCAGTGACCAGAGAGATGGAAACCTGCCAGCAGTCCCAAGCGCCTTGTCTCGTCTGGTTCTTTGAACAGAAAAAAACGTGAAAAACTGCTACTTTTATTTTGTACTCGCAACTAAAAGTGCGGAGCGTGCTTAGCAGCATCACGTGTCGAACCTCGGACCCTTCGATTGTTAGTCTAAAACACTCTTCACGACATATAGCTGAAGAAAGGAGACGTAAGCCTACTTACTCTATGCTATAAAGTGTTGCGTCTGCATTGGCGGTTATCATATTTTCATGTATTTAAAATTCATAGAAGTTTACTTACCTTCCTACATTTCATATGTGGTAGACTTTGAATATTGTTTTTTATGAAAACATATCGATAACCATCTCTCAAACACCTTAGTCCTTTACAGTGTGAATTTACTGGATTTTCTGGTTCTCCTTCGGGATATTACTGCTCCCCACGTCGGTCATGTATATCAGCGATCTTTTTAACCAATACCTTACATTTTGCTAGTATCAATAATAAAACTGAATCCGTTTTTGTTTTTTTTCTAATAAGATAAGTGCTCGACCGGTTTCAAGGTGTGTTAAGTGGCAAGTCTCACATTCAAATGACGATAACAAGTTTAGAAGACAAGAATTAATCATTATACAGCCATGTATTACTCATAATTTGTTCCCCTGTGGCTAAACGGAAAGTCTGTTAACTTATAACGTAACAATTCGAGTTTAGATACCTGTGCTGTGCCCACCACAGGTAATACCTTGCGTAGTTTTTGTTCTTAACTACAAAGAAACAATTAGTGTTTTAATGGCGAGGTGGTTAAGGCATTCGGCTCATAATCCGACAGTCGCGGGTTCGAATCCCCCTCACACCCAACATGCTCACCCTTTTAGCCATGGGGTCGTTATAATGTGATGGCCTCTCCCACTATTCTTTGGTAAAAGGGGGTAGCCCAAGAGTTGGGGTGGGTCTGGTAATGACCCTCTAGTCTTACACTGCTAAATTAGGAACGACTAGCGCAGATAACCCTCGTGTAACTTTGCGCGAAATTCAAAATAAGCCAAGCCCCTACTCTTAGACTGGTAATTAGTAAAAAACATACGTAGGAACCAGGCGTTGTCTGGTTAGTAGCGTGGAGAACCATGGATCCGAGAGACAATGGTTCGCGCTTCGTCCTCGCACTACAGGTTAGATTCGTGCGTAAGTTATAAGAATGGCTGTCAATTCCTTATGCTCGATTACAGTTGAAGAGTGTGCTACGTACCCTCTAGTCTAGCAGATCAAGTTTAGGAACAGCTAGTGTAAACGGCCTCTGGTCTCCTTGCGCAAATATCCGAAGGAGTCTATTTCTGCGTATATTTTGATAATTCAATTTTGTTAATAAACTCTAACACGAAAGGGACACTCAGTAAAGCGCATACCTCCGCTATGCAGCGTTGGTCTTATTCGGCCCTAAAAAAATATGATAATCTATCCATCATTATTAACAGGCACGGATAATTTTTTTGGGAGTTCAAATGAGAAATAATATTCCACTTAGGTCCACCAAGTTTCATCAAAATGCGATCATTTTTGACTGAGTGTTAAAGCAAAAATAACACTATGTAACACAAATTTTGTTCCTGGATGGCATGTGTTTTTTAATTGCTTATGTTGTAAAAGTAGAGAAAATGGTTATTATTCACTTCAAACGTTGCTTTTGTATCCTGGATAATAAAATTTAGAAACTAACCTATTTTCTGTGTGAAAACGGGCAAATTTGCACATTTTCATTCACATAAAGTCTGAATAAAACAACATATGAATCAAGATTTACATGTATTTATACTAAAGTTATACAAAAATGTTTAGAAGTGAGTAGGTTTTCGAGATGGCTGCTTTCTCTCTGGCGGAGTGGGTACAGGGTGCTCAGGGCAGTGTGGCACTGGAGCGATGGATGATGGAAGGTCCGGATACGTGATAACAGATGCATTCTTGTCAGCCCGACGTTTGAAAGGGTCCACCATGCAGAAGTAGCAATTGCTTGAGTGATCAGTGGCTTCACATCAAATTCTTGGAATAGCGAACTTCATGATTTTCTTTTCCCCTCTGTACCATCCTGCAAAAGAGCAAAATAAAAGTACTGTGAAAAATAAATTTATTTCATCCACAACTGATCTGTAAGAGATTCATGCAAAATATTTTATATGTGATATTTTTTCTATACTATTGGAAATTTAAAAAAAAAGATATTTAAATTTTAAAGAGTCTAAAATTTGTATAATATAAAATTTTACTTTTCAAGCAAATAAAAATTGTCAGTCTTACCTTCTAGAGTTTTTGTGCGGTGCTCGCAGGTAAAATGAGGTGCCCAAGGTTTGTCTTGATTCCTGATAGGCATGCTGAAATATGCCTTGTAGGCTTCACACATTTTAGCAGATGCTGTCACAGAGTACTTTTTCGCTCTTGTCTTGATAAATTGGCCACATACATAGCAGAATGCGTCTGGAGAATGCTTGCAGCTTTTGGATGCCATCTCTGATAAAATCAGATAGGTCTAGGTGTTCACTTAGGCAGCTAGAATTAAACTGAAGTGGTGAGTGGTGAGCCCCTGTATATATATTACTATGGAAAGTTCTAGAAAATTCTAAAAGGTTCTTGAAAATTCCCTATCAGCTACTAAGCACTGAATCTACCTGGAATGTTCTGGAAAATGGGTAAATTTGAAAATTTCATTACCCAGGTTACAAAAGCAAAGTTTGAAGAGAAAAATAGGTCTTTCCCACTTACTTTAGGCATAAGCAATTGAGAAATGACACTTTCTGCCCAAGAACAAGAAAAGTAACAGTTATGTTAAATAGTGTAATACGAAGAATCGGTTCCCATGTGAAGAGATGGGGATTCTATTTTCATTAACTTTCTGCAATCTTGACCGTCCAAAAACTAATCATTTCCAGGTTTGGTCGTAGTTCAAATATACGCTAATTTTCGTCCAAATCCATTCAGCCGTTTTCGAGAAATCTTTCAGAGAAACACTCAAACACGCACGCACACGAAGGCTTAACGTAACAAGTTTCTCACCACTCGTAAGAATAGATATGTGATGAATGATGTGAAACGTCACGAAACCACTATCTTCAAATGCACTATTGATTTATGAATATAAAACTTTATAAGGTCATATTACACCAATGCTGTTTATATATATCTATATATATATATGTACTTGTTTGCTTCTTTGAAGTTAAGCACAAAGCTACACGATGGGCTATCTGTACTCTGCCCACCACAGGTATCGAAAACCAGTTTCTAGCGTTGTAAGTCCGCAGAAAGAGTGAGTTGTTTGTACATCTACGGATATATGTATATAAAAAGAGATATTTAAATATTAAACGAGGCATATTTATGTTTCGCTGCATATATTTGTTTAATATTAAAAAATAATGAAATACAGACTTCTGTTTCCTGGAGTGGCTGTACAAACAAGACAACCACAAACACCTGTTATCTAATGCCGTACGATGCCTTTTCTGATAAGTGCGCCCCAGGTTCGTATAATCACAGCAAACATTTTGATAAGTCATTCTGAAGGTAGAGGGGGCATTGGCAGTGGGGGCTGTATTTTCAGTCATGTCAGCAAACCTGCCGAGTACCAGGCTATAAAGCTTTAAATTGAGAATTATATAGGTGGCGTTGGCATAACAAAACCAAATCATGCGTAAATAAATATGGATAGAAGGTGCAAGAGGTTACAGATCGAGAAAGGTCACAGCTCCGAGTATAAAAGGCAATACTTCATCAGTTACGTAGTATGATTATTTATACTCTCTACCCAGCAGTCAGACGTTAAAAGTTTTTGCACTCTTGTCATATTATTTCTTCAGCAACGGCGGGAAACGTGAGATTTCTAATCAAGATATGAAATTCAAACCATAACTCAACTTTAATGAAACCATCTATAAACACTAAACTCTCTGTAATTTTCAGTCCATATAGGACTGTAAAAATCATCTGGAAATGTAGAATGACTGGATAAAGAAACGGACCGCATCATGAACACAACTACAATTGTACTTTCCACTAACCCACCACGGGGAATCAAATCCCACACTTTACGTTCTCATTAAATAAAGTTACAGATATATTACAAAAGTACTGTAATATTGTTTATGTCATACAGTCACAAGACGGACCTACGACAGATATATATAATGTTACAGATATACCAGTAGAGTACTGTAATATTGTTTATGTCATAGAGTCACAAGATGGATCTACGACAGATATATATATAATGTTATAGATATACCAGTAGAGTACTGTAATATTGTTTATGTCATACAGTCACAAGACGGACCTACGACAGATATACCAATAGAATACTGCAATATTCTTTATGTCATACAGTCACATTAAGACGGTCCCACGCTGAAAGGGCGAGCATGTTTAGTGTAACGGAAATTCGAATCCGCGATCCTCGGATTACGAGTCGAGCGCCTTAACCACCTGGTCATGCCGTGGCCGCTAAGTGGTGTAGGAGTCTATTACTTTGCGCAGCAATGGTAAATAAACGAACCACTTTGAGAACCACTGGCTTATAACAGTAGTTGATAGCCTTTGAGTTTGAATTTATTTATACATGTCAGGTTTACATTCGATACCGTACCAAGAACGTGTCGTATGCAATAAATGTTATATAGATATATTGTTATAACATGGAACAACACTCCTTTCTGTTTACATTAAACGTCAACATTTTTATTAGCGAAAGTGGTTCTTTTGTGTTTCATGAAAACACGAAACGTTTTTCCGCATTAAATGTCACCATATTTAAAACATGGAAGTGATGTACCACTTCCTATGACAGCACATGTTATATGGCTCAGATGTGAATAACCCAGTGTTTATTAATGGGAGTTTTATATCCTTACGATTCGTTACTGTTTGTTGTTCACTGATCACGTCGGAATTTTCTGTATTGTTTCCTAAAATGTCATTGATCGACTGTTTCAAACAACAAGTTAGCACGTGATGGGTCTAAAAACACGCTCACGGAACGACAACAGAGAAATGTTTTAGTGACTACAATAAATATGTACATAGAAATGTTTAAAAGGTATGGGATGTCTTCCATTGGTACATTTGTACATACGGTAAGATACAAGTCTCGTGGACCAAATCAAGCATAATAAATATTTTCCTATTCATTTTTAGATAAATAATATTTTGAATAATAAAACATTACTGATACTGTAAACTCTTCTACTTGTTTAATGTTTTCTTTCTAATTTTATCTGTAATCTAATATTACTCCAATATATTTTCTATTCTTGTTTTTTTTGTTTTTCAGCATTTCTATTATTCTCGATAGATACGTATAGTCCTCATAAATTTTGGTTCGCTTGAAATTATTCGATATATATTTGAATTTTTTTTTCATTCAAATATGGCTAGGTGGTTATGGCGCTCGACTCGTAATCCCAGGGTCGAGGGTTTGAATCCCCGTCACATCAAACATGCTCGCCCTTTCAGCCGTTGGTGCGTTATAATGTAACAGTCAATTTCACTATTCGTTGGTAAAGTAGTAGCCCAAGAGTAAACGATGGGTGATGATGACTAGCTCACCTTCCCTCTAGTCTTACACTGCTAAATCAGGGACTATTTTGGTTTGGTTTAATTTGAATTTTGCGCAAAGCTACATGAAAGCTCTCTGTGCTAGCCGTCTCTAACTAGAGGGAAGGCAGCGGTTAATTCACAACCTGCTGCCAACTCTTGGACTACTCTTTCACAAACGAATAGTGGGATTGATCGTCACATTATAACGCCCCCACGGCTAAAAGGGCAAGCATGTTTGGTGTGTCGGGGATTCAAACCAGCGACCCTCAGATTACGAAGTGAGTGCCTTGACCACCTGGCCATGCCAGGCCAAATTAGAGAGAACTAGCACAGATAGCCCTCATGCAGCTTTGCATGAAATTCAAAACAATTACTATATTTAAATATTACATTTTTATTAAACCACTTCTTTATAGGTTGGGCTGTATTATTTATGTTTTGATGACGTCATCATCACACTTTCAATTATTGACCAATGCTGAGTCATCTAGAAATCTTGTTGTTGTTGTTTTGCTTTGTTTTCCAGTGAGCATAATTTCACAGAAATCGTTCAAACATAGTAGAAAGAGTAATGGACTTACATCGGCCCCCTGTGTTACTTCACTAGATAGGCACATTTCACCACTAACAACTTAAGTTATTTTAACTTACGGTCTTTTATTATTTATATATAATTGAAATCAATATATTTATTACCTCTTATTTCAGTTTTATAAACTTTGTTGAATAAAAACTCTTGTGAAATCATGTCAAAAAAGAACCTTTTTGTTATGTTTCGAAAAAACAACAGCAGAGTATTTGACGGATCTTTTGTGTTCATATTTTTTACGATATTTGAAAAAACGTACTGAATATAATCATTTTTTTAATCATTCTTCAATAATCTTTCAAAGAACATTTGATATAATAAACAATCAGTCTGTAATTATTTGAAAGATCCTTTAAAGTCCCCCGCTGGTGCAGCACTAAATGTACGAATTTACAACGCTAAAATCAGAGGTTCGATACCCCTTGGTGGACTCAGCAGATAGCCCGATGTGGCTTTGCTGTAAGAAAAACACATCCACACACACTCTTCTTTAAGTTTTGGCATGATCCCTAGTAGCACAGCGGCATGTCACACTGCTAGAAACTGGGTTTTGAGACCTGTGTTGGGCAGAGCAGAAATAACCCATTGTGTAGCTTTGTAGTTAATTTTAAATCAATATGTTTTGATGTAATGGCAGAATTTTTTAAATACCTGGAAAAGCTGTCATTTATTTATGATATATTCACTGAATAGCTGGCCCGGCATGGCCAGGTGGTTAAGGCACTCGGCTTGTAATCCGAGGGTCGTGGTTCCAGTTTGCGTCACACCAATATGCACTCCCTTTCAGCCCTTCCAGCTTTATAAAAGTGACTGTCAACCCCACTCTTCGTTGGTAAAAGGATAGCCCATGAGTTGGCACTGGGCGGTGATGACTAGCTGCCTTCCCTCTAGTCTTACACTGCTAAATTAGGGACGGTTAGCGCATATAGCACTTGTGTAGCTTTGCGAGAAATTTAAACCAAACAAAACCTTTTAAAATAGTTTCCAAAGCTTGCAGCACAATGATCTGTAATTCTAATTTTATGAATGCTGTTTTTTATAGAATCTGTGGTATATCTTCTAACATATATACGATAAAATCGTGTATTCAAGTGCATTGTAGTAGTAGTTTGTCAACGTACACAGATACAATCCAAAAACAGTTAAAATATTTTTATACTCTTGAATACTAAGGTATGTGCCATATTTTCTTATATTACATATGTGTTATATACTCTTGAATAATAAGATATGTGCCATATATTTTATATTAAAATATGTGTCACATACTCTTGAATAGTAAGGTATGTGTCACATATTCTTATATTAAAATATGCGTCATATACTCTTGAATATTAAGATATGTGTTATATACTTTTGAATACTGAGGTACGTATCATGTACTCTTGAATGGTATCATTTATTTTAACGAATCATTTCCTGGTTTCTTTTAGTTGTGCAGCTTTCCACTGTGCTGGTGTTGCTCACGTCAGAATACGTACGACAACCACAAAGGCTATACTGAACATTGTTTGTTTTAGCTACAGAACACACTATCCGCTCTCATTCCACGACGAGGAATCGAAACCCGGATTTGACATTGTAACTACTTAAACTTTTCGCTGACCCACTGGAAGGACCTCAAGGCTGTCTTAACGAACCATCAAACACTATTGTACTGTCACTAATTTAAAAAAAAAAAATACCCCAGCGGTTTAGCGGTATATCCGTGGGCTGAAAACGCTAAAATATAGTTTTGATACCTGTAAGCGGGCGTAGTACGGATAGCCTATTATGTAGCTTCTTGCTTAACTACAAATAAACAAAACTTGGGTGTGGATTTCAAAACTATACAGCGATTAATTCCAACAATAAGGTTTTTTTTTTCAATGTGTATGATATTTTATAAGATTCCTGACTTCCATAAAGCTGGGCTAATTGAATGTAATTGTAGACTGACAGTTTGATCCACTGCTACGAATTGTGTAGACATGTACTCGTAAATGAAAATGTTAGTTTAATACTAACAAAGATGTCTCGAGTAACAACTACTGACAATCTTTAAACGTACATAAACTAGTCTGAAACACTTTCTGAGAAGTGTAAGTGCATAGACCTTAACCAATACGAAACATATTAACTATTACGAAAGATACATTGACCACTATTGACTGGCCTTAAACTGAAGTTTCCACAGACGAGTTATTTATTTTACTATACGAGCTGAAACGTTTGTTTCCTTCATTCCGTGGTTTCCACTTTTTATAACGCAGAAACATTAGGTCTACTGGTTTTTGGTCTTGGAATGTTTACCTAATTACTAATACGCAGCTGAAACTACAGGCTTTCCTTCTGTTATTGTTTTCCGTACCAACCGCCGGTTTGATATAGTTGTTAATGGATAGGAAACTTTTTTCTTTTACCTACTTTAGCAAAAAAACATGTTTACAACTGCTCGAATCCAGAATTGTTCAGAGAGAAAGAATGTTGCCTTTTATACAACAAAAAAACCACTAAAAACAAAACTTAAAAAAAACTCCTTTACTGAACTTATCTCAGCGATACTAACAACAGACACGCGCTTCTTGTGATGTCACTTACGCCAAAAGGAGCACGTGACGTTAGTACGTCACGAAAGTATGCTGCGCACTACGAGAAAGAACAGATCTTACATTAGAGTATTAGCTTGCACTCGACGTGCACAAGACACTACAGTGGCTGGGTTGATTTAGGTACGGGTGTTCGAGTGATTTGTTCGTCCGTGAAGAATGAATAACGAATAACGCAGATATCTCACAAGGACTCTCCACACCAATTAGAACTGGCAGACATTCAAGTAAGTGCATGTATTATTTCTCAGCAATGCTCTTGCCACCTTCGATTTTTGTCACCCTAAGTCGGAACTTGTCTTTCCACTACCACAGTAGAAGCAGTCCTGTTGTGTTTTTATCCTGTGCCCTTCCTCGTGTTCCTTATCTACTACCTTCAATACTGGAGTTTTGTTTGTTTGTTGTTGTTTTTGGGGTGGGGTACCCACTACCTTCTGTTGGTGTTTTTGTCCTCTACTACTGCTGCCCTCTGTTGGGAGTTTACCCAATATTTTTGTTGATGTTTCCTCTTTACCACCCCATCGTGGCGTACTCTAATCCTTTACCCCCCACCAGAACCACTGTTGTTTATTGTCCACTACCTCCTGTTGATGTTACTAGAACACTAACCCTTCAGATATATCTTCTCTGCTGTTGTTTTTATCCACTACCACTGCTGCCCTCTGCTGGTGTTATTTATCTACTACCGATTGCTTTTTAGTGCGTTTAAGTTAAAACCAATTAATTCAACTTGAAGAGAGCTTGTTCTTAGCTCGTATAAACTGTTAGCATCCTGAAGGTTATCGGTATGATACTGGATGATTCATGAACTGTTCGCAGCTTGAAGGTTATCGGTATGATACTGGATGATTCATGAACTGTTCGCAGCTTGAAGGTTATCGGTATGATAACTGGATGATTCATGAACTGTTAGCAGCTTGAAGGTTATCGGTATGATACTGGATGATTCATGAACTGTTCGCAGCTTGAAGGTTATCGGTATGATACTGGATGATTCATGAACTGTTTGCAGCTTGAAGGTCATCGGTATGATACTGGATGATTCATGAACTGTTAGCAGCTTGAAGGTTATCGGTATGATACTGGATGATTCATGAACTGTTCGCAGCTTGAAGGTTATCGGTATGATACTGGATGATTCATGAACTGTTAGCAGCTTGAAGGTTATCGGTATGATACTGGATGATTCATGAACTGTTAGCAGCTTGAAGGTTATCGGTATGATACTGGATGATTCATGAACTGTTCGCAGCTTGAAGGTTATCGGTATGATACTGGATGATTCATGAACTGTTAGCAGCTTGAAGGTTATCGGTATGATACTGGATGATTCATTTCATGGTTAATTTCACCTTCAAACTGATGATGATGATGTTTAACGTTAGCTGTCGAACACAGAGGGCGTATACAATAGAAAACAATGGTGGCGTTCGCCGTTAGAAGGCGCTCCATTCTATTCTTCCTGTGGTAACCTCATTACCACGTCTGTGTCAGTTCGTCAGAGGATATTTTATAATAACCTGCCCTTGTTTAATTCTGCCAATAATGTCTTGATAGAGGCCGATCTATTGCAGCGGTATTTTATTAACTGTCTCAATAATAAAAAAAAAAATATTCAAGTGAACTCTAAGTTAAGCACGAAAAGTTTCATCAACTTAATTATCTTATCGGATATTTTTCCCTACATGTGTCTTTATAGAAAAATCCTAGGTCGATAAGAAGAAAGACAATCCAACTGACGATAAATACACGAACTAATTTCTGTACTGATTTGTTTGGTTAGAAAAGACACGTTTGGACAAAGGTCACCAGGGGCAACGTGTCGTGATTTGCGGCTGAAAGGTTAACCGAGAAAAGGTAGGATTAGGGTTGTCTTGAAGGGAATTACCCTACGTTGAAATATTGGATTGTATCTATATGCCCACAGATACTGTAGCAGATTTGATTTATTAAGGCTGACTTAATATTCATCATTATGACGTCATACTTACGTCATAGATGAGAACGTGGCTGCACATGGACACTACAACTTCGCAAGTAGGATTTTTAATGTTAAAGTATCACATCGTGTCTGACATCAAATGGTTTGACAGATTTTACTTTAGGTAAAAAATTCCTTGCTACTCGTAGTAGTGACATCTATAGGTATGTAGTGATAAACACAAAGTTTATCTTTTTTACACATATATCAGAAGTTGTATATATATTTATGTATTGGTGCAAAGCGAAGGACGCTACCTCAAGGACATGCAAGTCATATTTATATCACTACCCTTTGCTACAGTCCTACGTTTCGCACTGTATAATAGATATTAGGCCAAGTTTTAGGCCTAGACCTAGATTTATAGACTTATCAACCAAGGTCGAACTAAAACACATGTAGCTACGACCTTTTAGCTGGGTTGGCATTTCTAACAAGCAAGTGGACAAAGCAGTCACGCGTGAAAATTGAAGAAAAAACGCGTAAGAAAAATGGCAAAATTCACTCAGGGTGTCTGAAATGAACTCTCACATTATTCGTAACGATCGCAGTAATAAAAAAATATTATACCAACTACAGAACGAAACGAAAGGCCTAACCCTAAATATAGATAACTATAGTAATAATTCTAAAGAAAGAGCTATAGAACAAATAGGAAACCCATTTTATTATCATTGCGCAAAACTGACTTATATAGTTCCGCACGAGTACACCTAACTTAATAACAGGAACAAAAAATAATAATTTTACTTCTTAAAGTTTTAATCTTGTTCTAAGTAATAAAACTTAATTAACAAACTTTAAGTTCATGTTGTTAGAAAAACACATAAGCTCAGGAAATATTGATTAAAACGAAAAAACCCTCGTTTAAGCAATAGGGTGTTTTCATTTCTAACCAACATTAAATTTAGGATTTAATTTGTTTGTTTTGAATTTCGCGCATAGCTACACGAGAGTTATCTGCGCCAGCCGTCCCTAATTTTGCAGTATAAGACTAAAGGGAACATGGCTAGTCATCACCACCCACCGCTAACTCTTGAGCTACTACCAACGAGTAGTGGAATTGACCTTCACATTATAACGCCTCCACGGCTGAAAGGGCATATTTGGTGTGATAGGGATTTGAACCCGCGACCCTCAGATTACGAGTCGAGCTCTGTAACCATGTGGCCATGCCGGGCTCTGCTAGATGTGAATGTCTTACATGATTTGGTGTGTATAGACTCGCTCTAGTAACTAAGTAAACCTATCTCTCTATCTTTCCATTTTCTTTCGAATTGCGCATAAACTTACATGAGGGTTACATGTGCTAGCCGTCCCTAACTTAGCAGTGAAAGACTAAAGGGAACATGGCTAGTCATCACCATCCACCGCCAACTCTTTTAGTGGAATTGACCGTCATATAATAACGCCTTTACGGCTGAAAGGGCGAGCATATTTGGTGTGACGAGGATTCGAACCCGCGACCCTCAGATTACGAGTCGAGTGCCTTATCCACTGGTCATAACGGGCCAGGATTTAGTTACATAGTATGTTTACTTATAATAATATTTGGCACGTAATTTTCATCACAAAGGGAAGAATGATTCTAGTTCATTAATTAATAAATAATAATTAAGTATATTAGTTGGAAGTTTTAAATGTCATGATTATATAACAAATTCTTCAAACATTTCATCACTTAACTCAAAAAATATTCCTTTCTATAAACCAATCTGTGATTCCAGAAACTGACAGTCACTGTATCATTGATAACAGAATCGAAACTTACAGTCATAATGTAATTGTTAACAAAATCAAAACTGTCTGTTGCTACATTATTGATAACAGAATCGAATCTGCCTGTTACTGCATCATTGTTAACAGATTCAAAACTGTCTGTTACTGCATCATTCTTAACAGAATTAAAACTGACAGTCACAACGTAATTGTTAACAGAATCGAAACTGTCTATTACTGCATCATTCTTAAAATAATTAAAACTGATTAAGAGAATTAAAACTGACAGTCACAATGTAATTGTTAACAGAATCGAAACTTCTATTACTGCATCATTGTTAACAGAATCGAAACTTCTATTACTGCATCATTGTTAACAGAATCAAAACTGTCTGTTACTTCATCATTCTTAACAGAATTAAAACTGATTAAGAGAATTAAAACTGACAGTCACAACGTAATTGTTAACAGAATCGAAACTTCTATTACTGCATCATTCTTAACAGAATTAAAACTGATTAAGAGAATTAAAACTGACAGTCACAATGTAATTGTTAACAGAATCAAAACTTCTATTACTGCATCATTGTTAACAGAATCAAAACTGTCTGTTACTGCATCATTCTTAACAGAATTAAAACTGACAGTCACAATATAATTGTTAACAGAATCAAAACTTCTATTACTGCATCATTGTTAACAGAATCAAAACTGTCTGTTACTTCATCATTCTTAACATAATTAAAACTGATTAAGAGAATTAAAACTGACAGTCACAATGTAATTGTTAACAGAATCGAAGAATTAAAACTGACAGTCACAATGTAATTGTTAACAGAATCGAAACTGACGATATAAATATACGGTTTAAAAAAAGAAAAATATATTAGGCAAAATACTAATAAAATCTGGGAAAACTTTAATTCCACACAACATTTCGGGCCTAAACCCATCTTACATATGTAATATTACAAAAAATAAAAACCTATTAAAAACAAAGCAGTACAACAGAATACAGGTAGATACATTAACGTATCTTCATGGAAATATTATACAAAAAATAAATAGATTTATTTCAATAGTAATCATATGGAGCAAAAGCACTGAAAAACAAATTGTTTAGGAATATTTTTTGTTTCGTCTGATATACACGCAGACCGGACTGGTTTTGATATTAACGTTAGGTGTACCATGTTTACTTTGATATTACACAGATCTGATTGCTGTCGTTATATTACTACTATAGGTTCTGAAGGTTTTACAGACAACAATCTTGTAGTAAAGTTTCTTATGTATGCATCATATCTTGTGTCCCTGTACATGTCTGTTGTTTTTTACGTGAACACGTGTACATACATATCTGTTGTTTTCTACATGAACTCCTGTACATATGTAGTGTGTGTTTTTTATATGAGCACGTTCATTTATCTGGTACATGAAGTTGAGCTAAACTGAAGCCAGTGCATAAGAACAAGTCGAGATGTTTGAAAGTTAAGGTGGCGTGAGTCAATACAACAATACCAGTTTACATGACCTTCACAAAGTCCGCTGTGACCTTTGGAGTGAACTTTCTCTCAATATGCGATGTGCAATAAACATTTAAATTGTTGTGTAACGTATTACATCGAACGAGCTTCGAAACCTTGGCTTAAAACCGGGAACTTCAAAAATAAATGTGTTTGTCCTTTATCATTTCTGCTTCTAAATGTAAACAATTTTATGTTATATCAGAAAGTACAATTACTGGTTATTTATTAGGTTTTGGGTAAGATATATATATATGTATAAAACAAAAATTAATGTGTTTGTCCTTTACTATTTCTGCTTTTAAATGTAAACAATTTTGTGTTATATCAGAAAACTGTTCATTGAAATTTTATTTTGGTTCACAGCATTTATATGTGCAGAGTAACTAATGAGAAGGTAGTGAAATAGGAAGAGAATTAACCTGTCATTTTTTCTTAATTCACGAGCTACTGCCACATTATAGGAATGAGAGATGTGTGTTTATTATCACACATACGTACTTCCTAGCATTGAATGACAAAACCTAAACCATTTAAAAGCTGTAAACACTCTCAAACTGCACCATTTTCAGTGACAATTGCTAACAACTTCCAGGACCCTAGTTTATCTCTGCCACTCGTTTCGTTTTTCCTTCACACGTAGCACCCCACCTTCATTTATAAATTGTTGCCTATACACTTTGTTTGCCATATGCTCGTTATATATCTGTAGGTGTGGAAGACAGCTTGGCGTCGATTACGTTTTTACATACACAGACACACGAACGCGCGTGCGCATGCCTTTTAGTCGATTAGAGCTGTTGATGTTTTGAATTAAGCACAAAGCTACACAATGGGCTATCTGTGCTCTGCCCATCACGGGTATCGAAACCCGGCTTTTAGCGTTATAAGTCTGTAAACATGCCAATGAGCCACTGGAGGGCCGGTTAGACCTTGACTTTTATTCTCTTCGCCCTGCTGACTTTTAACAGTTTTATACTAATTGCTCTCAAACATCGATTTTGCAGTTATTCAAGGGGAGGGCAACCAGTCAAAAGCTTTAACGCCCTTACAACTGAAAGTGTAGATCGTATTCAGCGAAATATCGGGGCTCGAACCGTGAACTTTAGATACATGCTCAAAATTAGCAATTTGTCAAATACGTGTTTAAAATTGCAGTTTGTATGCCAAATACATGCTTAAAATGAAAACTCTGTTAAATACACATTTAAAGTTAGCTGTATGTTTGTCTAAATACTTAAAAGTTCAAAATTAGCAGTTATCTTTTTAAGATACGAGTCAAACCTCAAAGACATAAATAGCACATGAAGTCATGAAACCCGCACTTAGTCATGATGTTATGTTATGGGTCATACTTGGACACTAATATATTTTATACGATATCAATGAGTTTAATCCAGTGTTGTCATAATTTTTAAATCGCAGTTTTTCAAATAAAACTAAAGGAAACGACCTTCAAAGTGAATATTTATGTATAATTATGTTGTTTACTCTTTGTTAAGCTGACTTAATAGATAATTATGCTTCATAAGAACATTTTTTTTACTGGTATTAATGTTCGAAATATTTTAATTACTTCATTTTTATCGTGCTTCTATTTATAAAGACTGATTTGCATAACTGAATTAGGTTTTGAGCCTACGAATAACATAGTCCTAAAGTGATTAGACATTACGGATATTTGGGATTATGGCCAAAAATGTCGCTAACAGTAACGATATCTAATGAAAGCTGATATTGATTCAATGCATATTATTCTTTATAGGTTTAATTTTGTGGATTTTGTAATATTATGTATTCTTAATTTTTATAAGTTATAAAAGTCATCAGCGCATAGTCATCACCAGTTTTGAACTGATAAACCAAAGATAAAAATAGTTAATCAGTAGCACCTTCCACCGACTCTTGGGATACATAATGGTAACATTTTATCATTATTCTTTAAACGCACCCATGACCCACAGGGATAGAATTCGTCTTGGTGGTAACGAAACACGAACCAGGAACTCTTGGATTTGGTGCATTAAGTATTTGGTCATGTCTAGTCCGTGTTATGCAAGCTCTAGGCTTAATAAATTTATCCATTCTTAACAGCACTTACCAATATAAAACAAAATGTTTGTTATAGTTGTCTCAACTGAATCGGAAAATGACAACATACAACTGGCTACTTAATAATCAATATACCAGTTTCAAACTAGGGGCAAGTTGACTGTAACAAGTCATATATCATTTCCAAGAAAGTGCCTAATTTTTAGCACAAGTATGTACGAACCTAATTTAGCACAAGTAGTAACAAGCAAGGACCTATTTGCACAAGGAGCACCTATGAAACTTTTTATGCAAGTTATAGTTACGAACCTTTCCGCACATGTAATATAAATATTTTTTCTCTTTTTCTTTTTTCACACGAACTAAACTGCATGTTCCACTATTGACTATTAATTTCCTATACGAAAATAAACTGTTTATTCTAGAACCGAGGACGGCTTGCTGACAAGAGAGTTCTGGGAAATCCTACACAGAATGGACAGGTGTCGCCCTCTGACAGCTTGGAAAACAGCACAGAAGATCGAAAAGAAGAGAGCGACAGTCCATTTGCAAGTGGATATAGTGATAGTGTGAAGGACCTAAGAACTTTGGTTCAAACTACCAATACAAACAACCAGGTATCGCTGAAAAAAATGGACGCTGTTCGAAAACAAATTCAAAGGGAAAGGTAAAATCTCGTAAAAAATTAATCTGTCTTTACTAACCAAGAAAGAAAATAAAACCTTAATTATACTATAACAATAAATAAAAATAAGGTAGACTATGTTATAAAACTATCTAATGTATCTTGTATACAGTTTGAAATTAAGATACAGGGTGAAGCAAAAGTCACCATACGACTGATATAATTAATTTATTCGCTTCAAACTAAAGTAAGTTTTAGAACGACAATTGAAATCAGTTTAACTATTACTTGTTTCAGAATAAAATGTTAGAAATTAAACAACTGAATAATTAAACAAAGAGACAAATGTGTGGTTATTTTGCCTCACTCTGTGTCATTAAGGCTATGTACAAAAGCATTCATTACAAAGTTTCAATGACCCAGTAAGGCCAAGTGGATACTGTGTTCCACTCGTAATCTGAGGGTCATGGTTTCGAATCCACATCATACCAAACGTGCTCGCCCTTTCAGCCGTGGGTGTGTCATAATGTGATGGTCAATCCTGCTATTTGTTGGTGAAAGAGTAAACAATGGGTGGTGATGACTAGCTGCCTTCCCTCCAGTCTTACACTGCTAAATTAGAGATAGCTAGCGCAGATAACCCTCATCTTGCTTTGCGCGAAATTAAACACAAACAAACAGGAAAGTTTAAATTTCTCTAGAAAATTCAAGCTGAGATACGTTACCCTCATCTCTCAACTCCTGTTCTCACCGAACTTGACAGAACGAACTTTGTCGAGAAACTGGAATATTCTTGTAGCTGAGAAAAATTAAGACTCGTTACACCTCATCGATGGAAAGCTAATTTCAAGAACAAAATCAATTTTATTTTTTATGTACGCTTTCTGTACATGCAACAGTATTGTTGTGGGTTTGGAACGTGTGTGTCTCTAATGTAGAACCGTGCTGTTAATATTTTCTGTCATGAAAGATAACTGCTATATTGTACCTTGTCTGTATTAAAATGAAATACGAACTCATATGTTACTTACCTATAAAGCTGCATCTCACTAGGTATTCCTTACAGTTCTGATGTTACTGCATACATGATTTATACGTAGACAAGAAAGTGCTAGTTTTAATAATGTAAACCATGTGCTCATAACTATCGTTTTGCATAATAGAGACTTGAACCCGAACAAAACATTCGACAGACAAATAATACAGTAAGTGCTTGTCTCTTATGTGTGCTATTAAATTATGACGTCATTACTGAAATTGGTGGCATTAAAAAATAAAACAACCTTCCGGTTTGTACTTTTCGTAAGTATACTTACATATACATTATGTTTTTATGGTGTATATATATATAATTGTATATGACTTAGAGTTAAAATGTACAAACTTTCTGCGATACATATTTAATTACAAAAGCAAAATTAAACAGTTACAGATACAATGTGTGGTAATTCAGCCCAGAAGATGTCTGTTCGACAGTACATTATTACTATGAATTTCATAATCCATTTACTTCATACGGTTAATCTTGTGTGTTTTTATACCTCGTTCTGTATACATTCCCTTCTCAGAAGCTCAGAGGTAAGCACTTGGACTAATAATGCTAAAATTTGGGGATTCAATCCCTGTGGTGAGCGCAGCACACAAAACCCACTGTGCAGCTTTGTGTTTAAATAGAAAACGAATAAAAGTAATTAGTTTTGTTATATCGCGTGATTAATGTTTCATGTGATCGACTTAAATCTACTCTTATGACGCACGACTTTGCACATAACCTAGGGAAAGTAATGACCATCGTCTTCATATAGTCCTCACTGACACAGCCGAAACTAGCGCCCTCTTCTACAAATTGATCGGCGTGGTGGGCTTTTATAGACTGGTATTTGTAGAACGACACCTGTCTGATAGTTGCCTCAGCTGGTAAACTCACTCCCACAGTTTAACAACGTCACAGAACACTGGTGATAACACGTAAAAAAATAATGAAAAAAAAAACACGTTATAAGCTAGGAGAAACTAATCGATAGATATCAACCTGTAACATCACTTTCTCTCCAAATGCCAAGATCTATCAATTTTACTTTTTGTGTGTGTGTTGACAGCTGTCTCGTTGTATGCTTGCTCTGTTTGCGTATAACGTGATAATAATTCATTGTGTATTTTTATGTGTGTGGGTTTATAGTTAGTTTTTCGTTGTTGTTGTTTTTTTGCAACAGCAACAAATAGATTTCATGACCGGTTATTCGACATCTGTTTTATACATAACGACATCATGATAACCCCACAGTTACAACATCATCTATAAAGTATATGAAACACAGTGACAGATGAAATAACTTACATGTACAGATTTGTTAAAGTGGAAACACAATCAGAAATGAAATCACTCACACAGTGTCTAAAGTATAGGAAACGGTGACAAATGAAATAGCTTACATAGGCCCAGCATGGCCAGGTGGTTAAGGCACTCGACTCGTAAACTTAGGGTCGCGGGTTCGAATCCCCATTACACTAAACATGCTCGCCCTTTCAACCATGGGGGACGCTATAAAGTTACGGTCAATCCCACAATTTATTTGTAAAAGAGTAGCCCAAAACTTGGCGATGGGTGGTGATGACTAGCTGACTTCCCTTTTGTCTTACACTGCTAAATAAAGGACAGCTATCACAGGTAGCCCTCGTATAGCTTTGTGCGAAATTCAAATACAAGCAAACAAACAATAGCTTACACAGTCGCTGAGCTAAATGAAACACAGCGGTAAATGGAATAATTTACACAGGTTTATGGGCTTCGTATTTCAACCAATATATGGATTTAAGTTTCATGTTTTAATAGTGTTATGTTATTGTGTCATTTTGAGTGATTTTTACGTTTTTATCTTTTCCAACACTCGGCCTGTAACTCTCAGCGTAAGTAACTTATTGAAACTTTGATGGAAACATCAACTGAATATTAGAAACACATACGGTTATTGAATAGTTAAATCAAGTAAAATATTGGTTTGTGTTTTTCTACGTTTTTAGTGTGGCCCATAAATTATTACTTACTCTGCAACCAACAACGTCTGGAACCTGATCCACAGTTTAGAGAATCTGTTTACAAAGCTGTTTTTGGTGAATGAAAAACGTAATACTTATAAAAGCGTTACGAACCCTGTAACTAAACCTAGAAAACCAACGTGGGATTCTCTCACGTACCTTACCAGTATAACTGTATTAATTCAAGTATTCTACCCCGAAACGTGGCTTAAATATAACTGTATCAATTTCAAGTATTCTATCCCGAAACGTGACGTGAAGTGTAATTTTAACTATAGTAAGTCATCAGGTTTATTGGCTCCTATATTCTTTATGAAATTACGCCTTGATACTGTTTTATCAACTAAATATTTGTTTGTTTGGATATTAGCTCAAAGCTATTCAAGGGCTATCTGTGTTGGCCAGTGGTGTAGTGCTAAAGAAAGAAGTGAAGGAAACGTTTTGAAAGTGTTACTATGACTAGTGTTTATTACGTCACCAATACATAAGATCACATATTTCAGAAACAGCAACTTTACCTTGTAATCGAGACGTACATTTGAAAATGTTACAATATAAAACTCATTTTCTCTCTCCTTGAACTTCTGAATTCCTGGATAACTTGTTAACAGAACTTCCAAACTTGATCCATAGTGGATCCCTTGTTCATGTACCAGTTGCCCAATCATGTCATTTGTCAGATGATTTATTAACAGCCTAGGCCTCGTTTCCTTAATGATAAGGTTCGGGCTGCTAAGCCTTAGATTTGTGAGATGGTTGATTAACAGCTTAGGCCTCCTTTCTCTAATGAGAAGGTTCGTGCTGCTAAGCCTCAGGTATGTCACATGGGTGATTAACGGTCTAAGCCTCGTTTCCCTGATGATAAGGTTTGTGCTGCTGAGCCTCGTTTGCATCCGGAAAAACTGCAGGTGATGACTTTTGAACATCCAATTAAAAGATTCAGATATGACTGCCAGCCAATTCATGAATTCAATTGAATTCATAGACAAAAAGGAAGAGAGCTAGTCAACAGCGCCAACCAGCACCTGTTAATCTAACATTTTGTTGTTACGCAAAATTGGAGGTACTATTTTGCTGAAACAGGATGCGAACCATGTACCCTCTGAATCATAATGGTCACTGTGGCTGAGATTCAATACTTCTGTTTCTGAAACACCAGTAACAATTTTTGTTAACGTAGTTTCTGGACACAGAAATTGCGAAGCACGTGAATCGGAGCCAAGCGGTTACCATAGTTACAAAAGTAACAATTGTTTTACGGTTTTATGAATGTTCGTCATTTTTAGTTACGTCTTAGTATGAAGGAAAATGTCAACAAATACAATGAAGGACCTAAAGTTGTTCAACTAGTTGAACGCCTCGGTCTTCAAGTAATTGTCTGTGTTGTTGATGATGCTTGTATACAGTAGAAGGTCGCAATTACCAAAGACACTAAGGACATGGTTCTGTGAGGAATTATATAATTGAGTGAAACTGTAAGTTGGTGTATTCGGAGACGATGTTTTACTCTATTTTATGAGAGCCTTTATGGTGAACCATTTTCCCCAATACAGAAGTCGGTGATTTACTTCTCAGTACTTTTATTGGGTACACGGTAATACGTCACTGCTAGAAAAGGTTGCTAGTGTGATAGGTGTTAACGAAGCGGCGTCTCACTGTGTTAGTTTTTTTAATGTCTTGATGCATTAGTATCTAAATATGGAGTCAGTTGAAAAAATGATAAAAAACTCTATAACCCGAGCCCCTTCGAAAGGTGAATCTCTCTTTCTCAGGAGTAAATTGTTTGCTTCTGAAGAAGAAGGGTCCACTTTTCGAAAACGCTCGGGGGATTACAGAATTTTTATCATTTTCTTTCAAGGCTACATAAGTCATGTAAAAAGATACTTGAATGTTTCTGGCAAGCACTTTCATGTGTCTATCTTGTTTTCCGAATGTTGCGGAGTTTTGAAGTCGTCACAAAAATATAAATCTATAAAAAATGCGATATGTCTGCGAATTAAACGGGAAGAACAACTGACGTCATTCAAATAAGCTATTATATGGTCGTTTATTCGAACTTTCTCTGCGTATGTTTAGTATCAAATCGTCTTATCTACGTGTCTGACACATGGAACTGTAAATACAACCGAGATATATATGGTAAAGGGCAGTGTAAGAAACAAATATTTATTCTCACCTTATGTTTTCGCAGAATAGGATCGACTTACAGGCATTCAGATACATATATTTAATGTATATAATCATAATGTTTGTAATATCTCTCTCGTAAGTTCTTTACGCGCCCGAAGCAGGGAGATTATTGCGTTTGCTTAGCGTATATTCTTATTTGAATGAATGTAGTTAATACATTAAAATTATTTTTAAAAAGAAAACGTGTATTAACTTGCATTAAAAAAACTGAATTAAAATCCAGCTATTGTGACTTAATGAAAACAGGTTTACCTGTCAAAAGGCTTAGTGTTTAATTAAACATGGAAAAATAGCTATACCTAACATGTAGGCTTTTCATGTACTGTCAACCACTTAGTTAACTGCTATGCGCTTCAGAGCGTTTACACTAGCATACGTTACACTCGATTTTTCTCTTATTTTCGACAGTGACGAAGCTAACTTGAACAGAGAATGATTCATTTCTTGAATATAGTAACTAAAATATTTAGCCCCCTGTTGTGATTTTACTGAACGAATAAAATATAGCAACAGAACTTTGAGAATGGATTCGCTGGTTTTAGGATGACTTAAACATACATCACAAATTATAAGCGTCTTTTGCTTTCCGTCAAAACTTTACACTTATGAACATTTATGGTTATTAAATACAGTTATCTGTGACTATAGAGAAATCTAGAAAACATTAAGTTTATGGGTCACTTTTCAAATTTGTTCCACTGTGAAATATATTTATTTTACGGAAAGTTCAATAAATTTAGATGTGTGCCTGTAAGTTACAAATAGGTCCGGACAAACTGATTGTAACTACATAATGTCAAAGATCAACAAATATACGAAAGTGTGTTTTTGTATGTTTTCTTATAGCAAAACCACATCAGGCTATCTGCTGAGCCCACCGAGGGGAATCGAACCCCTGATTGTAGCGTTGTAAATCGGGAGGCATACCGCTGTACTAGCGGGGACCGATATACGAAAGAAAACCGTCAGTTGAACACTTTCATTCTTAGCGATATTGTTGTTAATAATTCCAACAGTATCTTAAAACTGTGTTGGTTGAACTCGATTATTATATTTGAACCCAGGAAATTCAAATTAGCAACGCATAAAATGTAACAGCTCTGAAGAAGAAATAAAAACTGGTGAGTCTAAAATGTGTGATAAAAATCATATAAAAATAAACCTGACGTAAAGAAACTGAGAGAAATTTGAAAAATAAAATAAAACAATTTATAGCGTGTCAGATAATCTTTTGTCGTTCAGCTGTTGATTTAACGAAAGGTCTCTTGGCAATGACTTGTGGGAAACAAAAGTTGTTTTTATGGATTGTTATTTAGCACAAAGCCACTAGAGGTCTAACTCTAGTGTCTTTGGTAGGCCTCCGTTTCTAGCAGTAGAAGTCTGCAAACATACCGCTGTGTCACAGGGGTGAGGGTCATGGAAACAAAAGATAGATGTGAAATACTATTCTGACATACCTCTCGATTTGAATAAGAAACTGAGAAATTAAGAAGGATGTGGGAAAAAATCAAAGACAATTTGATATAAAAAACCGAAATGTTTGTGATCTAAGTGCAAATTATTACTAACTAGCGAGGCCCGGCATGGCCTGGTGGTTAAGGCACTTAGACTCGTAATTCGAGGTTCGCAGGTTCGAATCCCGTCACACCAAACATGCTTGCCCTTTCAGGCGTGAAGGCGTTATAATGTGACGGTCAATCCCACAATTCGTTCGTAAAAAAGTAGCCCAAGAGTTGGCGGTGGGTGGTGATGACTAGCTGTCTTCCCTTTAGTCTTAAATTGCTAAATTAGGGACTGCTAGCGCAGATAGCCCTCGTGTAGCTTTGCGCCAAATTCATATCAAACTAACTAACGAAAGTACCCGGCTTTACTCGGGTAATTAGATTGTTAATATGTGTATTTTGAACCTATTTTAGCAATAAATTATAACCTATATGCTTTTGTCCCTAAGCAACATGACATAAAAACCATTGTTGAAACGCATTGTTACCAAACCGAACTGGTTTTTCTATATACTAGAATTTGTTATATAAGAAACCACATCTTTTCTATGTAGTTCTTTTTTCGCTAGCTTTCTTCATTAAAAAGATGCATGCGCGTGGATAAGATAAACAATACTCAGGTGAACACCCTCAGGGTCCACATAGTGTGTATGCAAAATGGTTTGTATGTTTTACGGTCTTGATGCTATGTCGGTCACATATTCTTTCGCACGTGGTTTATCGCTAGCTTCCGCACAAAATGATGCGCTAACACACATGAAAAAGTAATAATACCAAGGTTCCTTCCTCTTCGAGTTATGGCGGTGAAAGACTCGTCCTTTTATTAGTACAGATGAAATTACTAACTAGAACAGTTTCCGGTCTATGAGTTCAGGTGAAACTCTACAATATTCATATCAGACGTATGTGGGCTGGTTCTGAACTGGTTTTAAGTAACGTAGTGCATTTGCATTTATAATAACTAGTGAAATGCTAGGAGTTAGGACAAGGAATTTTATCACCCGAAATAATAATAACTAGTATATTTTTCTTTTTAATTACTGGTCTTGACTATTTTAAAGCTTAAAATATTTATAGGAATGAAGTTACTGATTTTGGAACTTTTTAAATTTTTACTTTTTCACAATGTGTGGAATATGATACACACTTTTGTTATAACCCTGTATTAATCTACCATTTTTTTTATTTGCCCTCCTCAGTGGCTCAGCAAGTCTTTGGACTTGTAATGCCAAAATTCGGGTTTCGATATCTGTGTGGGAACAACACAAATAGCCCATTATGTATTAGGTTGAGGAATAATTCGTGAGCGTTTTTAAATAATTTCATTCAAGCATTACATGCAAGACTATACAATACTTCAATGCATGAACACATTACACCCAAAACATTTATTATGATACTTTATTTCATGTAATACCTAGGTATATAGTATGCATTGTTGTAAACAAAATTGCAAGAAATTAAATGCGAAAAGCAGATGGTGTCGAAAATGCTCGATTTTGTCCACTTGACAGTCCATTTAATGAGCTGAAAATGAAAGCAAAAATTAAAGACATGAAAATCAAACACACCATCTATTAGAGCAAGAAATTATCTACCAAATGACATGAAATATTTTGCGAAAGCGTTTCATTTATGAATATATTTTTTTAACTTGAGAAAACGCTCACGAATTATTCCTAAACCCAATAATTTTGTACTTAACTCCAAGTAAACGATTTTTTTTTAATTCCCCTGCTAATACAGCGGTGAGTCTTCGGATTTACAGCACTAAAATCAGGAGTACTGTATCGGTGGATACAGTAGATAACCCGATATGGCTTTAATATAAGAAAACACACACACGCTTTTTTAATATTTGATTCTTAAATTATGTAATTTTTTTCTGTCTTAAAGTGTGTTTTTTCTTAACCGCCCAAGAGATGGCTCTATATAGTGAATACTTGGCTTAATTCTTTACTGTAAGGAAGTCTTTGTAATACGATATAAAGCTTTTGAACTAAATATAAATATCCGTAACTGCCTTGTTTCCGGCGGCTGTTTGTTTGTTGTTAAGCGCAAAGTTATACAATGGGCTATCTATTTCTACCCACTGCTGACATCGAAACACAATTTTTAGCGTTGTAAGCTCTAAGACTTGTCGATGAACCACTTGTAGGAGTTGGGAGCAAAATATACTAGTTGCTTCAGTAATATTATTTATTCTGTTTATTGTTAATCAGAAATGCTCATTCTCTGTACAAATTTATGGACAAAGGACAAGAACCAAACTTATTTGACGTATAAGACATGACAATTAACCAGACCTAAGGTCTGCTGATGTTGCCTGGTGGTTGAGGAATTCGTTCACACTCTGCGGGTTGCAGGTTCGAATCACTATCATCGAACACACACTCTCCCTTTCAGCCGTGGGCGGGGGGTATTATATGACGGTAGAAGAGTAGCCCAAGAGTTGGCGGTGGGTGTCTTTCCTCTAGTCTATTACTTCAAAATGAGGGACGTCAATCGCAAATAGCTCTCGAGTGGCTTTGCACAAAAATCAGCAAAATAACCCGCAGTTATACTCCAAGTCACCGATAGAGGGCTTGGTTAGTTACAGTCATCGCTCTGGAAGTCATTAATAAGTGAATCGTCGCTCTGTTTTAATTTATCACTCTTTCTACTCAATGATAGATATTCAGAAAGAACACACATTTTGTTGAATTTTTTAAAAATTATATTTATGAAACCTTGCTGTCTAATTAACGCGCTAGCATGAACAATAAAACCAAATTGTAGTTCTAGAGACTTCAGTTAAATTTATATATAGATAAGATGTGTCAATCGTATCTAGTTACTGTCTTATTTTGGAATTGAATATACGTACGTTTCTAGAAAAACCATATTGATAATCGTATGAGAGAGTATAAATATTTGTTCGATTGAAGAGCCATCTATCGTCCAAATCCAAGAAAGCTTTATTATACTCTAATTATATTCCTTTTGAGTTTTGTTTGTTTGTAATTCAAGCACAAAGCTACACAACGGACTATCTGTGCTCCTCCCACTACGGGTATCGAAACCCGGCTTCTAGACTCTTAAGTATTCAGAGAGGGGGAAATGTGAGGTATGTTAACAGAAGCAGTTTTCCTATATGAGACTGACATTTCATCATTTGTTCGCCAGAATTGGGTTTGATTCTGTCTTAAAGTTAATTGAATCCACTCGAGTTCTTCTAAAAAGGGACTCATCAGGAATGGATTCCACACTGGTCAGAACCTTTCGCTATTTCTGCACCAACCTCGAGAGAAAAATAAGACAGCAGCCTTCTGACTAGGTTCTGCTCTCTTCCATTTATTGTTTTTCTATTGTATGATTGATTGTTTGTCCTTGTATTTGAATACAAATACAAGCTCAGAGACAATGGAATTTCAACTTCACGTTTAATGAGGAGCTGCGTATGGCGTATGATATATGAACAACTAATTCTCTCTGAGGACCAGTCGTCCTAACTTCATCTTCACTACCTACTGATCAGATGACTTGTTTATGAGTTCTCTCATCCGGTGCCTGTAACCTTTCTGTGAGAGTTGTGGGATTGTATGATTCTCATCGACCTCGTGGCCGCAACTTGACCTTTCCAATTGACTTTTACATTTTCTTTCTATGCCAACTTCGTTTTTCCCCACTCTCTCTCTCTTTTCAGCATATCGTTTACAATTAAACTGCAATTAAAATAATGTACACGAAAGGCAGATAAAAGAAATTGAAGTGGGTTCTCTTTCTTTTTGTACAAGTTGTGCCTTATCATCAACAAGATAGGTCGTATTTAAAATATTAAATTTTATTTGTATTTATAGTACATAAAAACAGTGTTTTTGAAACAAGACTTAAAAATAGTTTTTCACATTAACAATGAATATCGTAGTCTTTAATATTGTAATATTAAATAGCGTAGTTTTTAATACTGTAATATTGAACGGCGTAGTTTTCATACTATGATATTAAATATTGTGGTTTTTCATACTGTGATATTGAATATCGTAGTTTTTAATTCGGTAATATTGAATGACGTAGTTTTTAATACTGTAATATTGAATGGCATAGTTTTCATACTGTGGTGTTGAATATCGTAGTTTTTTATACTGTGATATTGAATGGCGTAGTTTTTCATCCTGTAATATTGAATATCGTAGTTTTCATACTACAATATCGAATAGCGTAGTTTTTCATACTATAATATTGAATGGCGTAGTTTTCATACTGTAATGTATAATTGTTTCTTTGGAATTTCGCGCAAAGCTACACGAGGGTTATCTGCGCTAGCCGTCCCTAATTTAGCAGTGTAAGACTAGAGGGAAGGCATCTAGTCATCACCACCCACCGCTAACTCTTAGGCTACTCTTTTACCAACGAATAATGGGATTGACTGTCACATTATAATGCCCTCATGGCTAAAATGGCCAGCATGTTTGGTGTGACGGGGATTCGAACCTGCGACCCTCAGATTACGAGTCGAACGCCTTAACCCACCTAGCCATGCCGGGCTGTTAATAGTTAATAGAGTACTTTTACATATGGGCCTGGCATGGCCAAGCGTGTTAAGGCGTTCGACTCGTAATCCGAGGGTCGCGGGTTCGAATCCCGGTCGCACCAAACATGCTCGTACTTTCAGCTGTGGGGGCATTATAATGTGACGGTCAATCCCACTATTCGTTGGTAAAAGAATAGCCCAAGAGTTGGCGGTGGGTGGTGATGAATAGCTGCCTTCCCTCTTGTCTTACACTGCTAAATTAGGGACGGCTAGCGCAGTAGCTATGATGAGTAGCTTTGCGCGAAATTCAAAAACAAACAAACCTTTACATACTGTAGTATTAAAACATTAGAATACATACAATAACATTACGTTACGTGATTGATCAGACATTATTTTCAATGTTTGTCATACAGAAGAAATCAGTACAATTTGAGATTTTTTTTATTTTGATACGGGGGCGTTCAATAACAACATTGTAAAATCACTAGCTTACTGACAACTAATCATATATTTAATGTTAATCAGTTATATCATTGTGTCATTAGATGTTATGAAGGAATATTATACTGTGATGTAATCCAATATATCAACCTGGTAACGGTAGGTTTGATTATTGAAAAGGGTAAAACATCCCATTACAATCCAACTGCCACATAAGTGTCTTCCAACGTTTCAACTTCCTTTAATGTGTTTTATTATATGCGTAAAGCCACATTGTGTCATTCGATGTTATGAAGGAATGTTATACTGTGATGTAATCCGATATATCAAACTGTGTTTTGTTATGTAATGCAATCTTATTAGAATAGGTATTGTTTTGTGTTATGTAGTCTGATTTGATAAATGTATTGTACTTTAAACTCACGTGATCTGAAAACCACGTTATTTTGGTCCAGTTAGGCCTCGCAAGCTAACGTGAATGAGGCTTTACGTTTTTAGCGAGGGTAACTGTCAATTGTGTTTCTGCTTTTCTCACTTATAATAGTGTTTCACCTCTGTTTCAGTACTAGTCCCGAGCCTAAGAGAGAAAGTCGTCTAACGAGTATCATTGATCAGTTGCTAAGCAACAAGACAAAGGATATGCACCAAGCTGATGGAGACAGCGAAAAAGTTTGCGAAGACCACGTTCGTAAGAGTACCACTAGTCCGCCTTCACAGGATAATGGTAGGTTTGATTATTGAAAAGGGTAAAACATCCCATTACAATCCAACTGCCACATAAGTTTCTTCTAACATTTCAACTTCCTTTAATGTGTTTTATTATATGCATAAAGCCACACAATGTGATATTTGCACTTTGCCAATCGCGAGGGTTGAACCCTGAATTTGTACTTTACAAACTTTAAGCTAACCGCTGATCTTCGATGGGGGGGGAGGGGGAGGAGATATGGATAGGACACTTCACTTTAAGGAAGAAGTTTCTAAGCCCCTTTTATGGTGGGGTAAAAAAAGAACTCCCCCTTTCTGGTGTAGTTACATTTTACACTAAACCCTGTTCTTGTACTACTGTTGCAACGCCTCCAACAAGAAGGATCACGTACAATCCAACAGGATTGTCAGATTCTGTCTGAAGAAGATGAACCACTATTCTGTGTAAAGATGATTTAATTAGGCTACGTAGAATTTTCATTATGCTTATAGATTGTTATTGAACAAGTTACTATTAGCATGAGTTTATGAGACTGCATTGAAGAAGTAACCCTTAGTGTCTCAGTGGAAAGATTGACGACTATAAAACGTTAAAATTCGGGGTTCGGTCCCCATTATGAGCACAACCCAGAGAGCTCCTCGTGTTGCTCTGCGACTAAACTGACCAACCAAATAATGAAAATAGTTCTGATTGTAATAAAAATACAGTATAACTACGCTTTGCTTACCTTACTCGTATTAGTTCTGATACCAATGTATCGTTAGGATTCGAACTACGGTTTCCTGTTAACTAAATATTTTAAAACTAGTTGTGTTTTCTTACGTGAGTATTAGTAATAATTTCGTTAACTGGGGCAAAACAAACAGGCACACTGTGGAGCAGGTTAGTCAAGTTTTGTTTGTTTGTTGTTTACCGATAGATGGCAGTCGATTAAGGTGGCGATCTGCGCCATCAAGTAACGTTCTTCTGGAGTTTAATGTCAACCATCCCTTTCATGTTAAGTTTTATTACTTCTTTAATCTCTGTATCACTGAAACTATAATTCTCCACATTCCAAAAATCAAGTTGAATTTCACTCGACGATAGACAAAACACAGAAAACTGAACTCTATACACTATACCTTCAGTAATTTCTAACAGAAAAGAAACAACTGTGACAGAGGGACACGATTAGATTCCAACCCATGCTTATATGAGCTTCTGATTGAATATATCAACATATTTGATTGTTATAATTGCGTATAAAATAAATAATGCTACCTGTAGACTTGCATCTACGTGATTTGGAAATGAACATTTGAACTTTTCAATACCATAGATAAAAGTGAGAGGAATACAGACGAATGAAGAATAACGAAAACCACCAATTGAAACGAGTACACATCAGTTACGATCCGCCCGGTAGGTGGCGTTTGGTGTAGATCTGGTTGGTGGCATACCGGTCTTTTTACCAGTAGAAATATTGTGATTTCCCTCTTTGACGCCCACTCGTTCGACTATTGGCCTCTGCTTATCAAGTGATGTAACAAAACAGACCTCTTGCACGAGTTGGTTTGTCGCATATTTTCTTTTTGGAATAAAAAAATACCAAGAAACAAATTTAATATCAAACGTTCTGTTGCTATAATAATGAACATTTTACGGGGAAATTTGGAAAGAAAATTACCCTAAATCGGTGAGAAACAACTTTTTTTTTGTAATACCGTCTCCAAGTAAAAGACACATAGTAATACAACTTTAAAACGTATCAAATTCCATCCGCTTTTGAACCTTTGATGACGAAATCGCTTGGATCGTAATAAATTGTTGTAAAGGATATTGTCCCTATTCAAAAATATTCTTTGTCCCTATTCAAAAATATTCTTTAAAATCTAGTTTTCTTCCTTTTAACGTTCTGCAAGTGAGTAAAATCACGATTTATTTTTTACCACAATCTACAATTCAACCGTCCTAATCTTGTGAAAAAGACTCGTACAAGATATAACTGAGAAAGTCCATGGAATTTGTCGTGAGAGGACTTGCTAGTATAAATAATCGCTAGACACATACCTTTTATGTGTAGTAGTAATAGTGGGTGTCTGCTTGTCAGTGGCAGGGATAATCGCTAAAAATAAAAGAGATAAAATAATCTTATCTCAAGCTAATCCATAAATGATATAATTTTGACTTGACGGTCAAAGATTAGGGTCACGGTCATGAAAATGAGTATAACAATTGTTTAAACACATTCAAAGATTATGTGAGTACCGGCTATCAGTTGTATCAGGGTCTGTGACTATGGAAACCAAAAAGCTTTCTTGTTGCCAAGCGACCTATGAAAAGTTGGTAAATATTGTTTAAATGCTATAGAGGTCAGTTATCTGGTTTTCTTTTATAATATTAATTAGCAGATCTAACATGGTGGACGATAACAAATAAAACCTGTATCTGCTGTGACAATAGAAAGGCTTGTTTGTTCGTTTCGGAAAATCGCGCAAAAGTACAAAAACTAGCCATCCCTAATTTTGAAATGAAAAACTAAATTCAATACCGCTCTCCACTAACCCCTCGGTTACTCTGATCGAACAGTAAGATTGGACCGTTACGTTTATAACGCATCCACGACCTCAGAGTGTGGTGCGCGATTTTGTGGCAACGGGACACGAACAATAGATCCTAACCACCAGGCGACGCTCGGCCCGAGTACAAAGCAAAAATAACACATATTTTATTATGACTGAGCACCAATTCACAAGGAGTGAAATGAGATAAGACTGAAGTAATAATCGTTTAAAAGATCCAAGTTTTAATATTGACTGTTTGGTCACAGGCTAAACTAATAGCGTTTATATATTGTTACGTGTTTTCTTTAAACTTAGCACTGACGACATTTCTCTGTTAAAGGAACTCCATGTTTTGAGATTTAAAGATACCAAGTTGTAAATAGGTGATACTTAGTCAAACTTCGTCGCTATATTTAAACTTGTTTTTCATTTTGTTCCTACTTCCTGTTTAGAACAACAATTTAGTTTTGTTTTTATACGAGTAGTTCCTTTGATTTGTTTGTTTGAAGTCAAGCACAAATATCTACAAAACGGAGTATCTGTGCTCTGCTCACCAGAAACTCGGTATCAAAACTCGGATTCAAGAGTTATATGTCCGCAGACAAACCGCTGTGTCTCTACAGAGCAGGTTCTCTGGATTCTCAGTAAAACTCACATAACAACAACCCTCCAACCAACTTTCTTGGTCCTTCATAATTGATTGATTTTTTATCAATATTTATTCTCAAGTAAACAGCGGAAGGCAACGTACCGTACTGTATCACGTTTGTATCGCTTCAGAAGGTTCTGCCCCCCAGTGGCTCAGCGGTATGTCTGCGGAATTACACCGCTAAAAACCGGGTTTCGATACCCGTGGTGGGCAGAGCACAGATAGCCCATTCTGTAGCTTTGTGCTTAATTCAAAACAACAGAAAGTTCAAGACGTGAATCAATAAGCTTTGATAAACATTTCTGTTGTATTACCTACATTTTATTGTATTTTCATTGGTAAGTTTGAGGATTTGTAACTTTAAAAGTCGGGGCTCGATCCTTGTGATGAGCGAAATTCAGGTAGCCCATTGTGTCCAACAACACAAAGTACAGTTTATTTCATGTTTTACGAGCACGTGAATTGCTTACTCTGACGAGTTCTTACTTCAGTTTCCTGTTTCATTATTTGCGTTTCTATGACTATGATATCTTCTCACTTCTATTACGCTGATTACGGCCCGGCATTGCCACGTGGTTAAGGCGCTCGACTCGTAATCTGAGGGTCGCGGGTTCGAGTTCCACTCGCACCAAACATGCGCTTTCAGCCGTGGAGGCGTTATGAAGTGACGGTAATCCCACTATTGGTTGGCAAAATTGTAGCTCAAGAGTTAGCGGTGGGTGGTGATGACTAGCTGCTTTCCCTACATTGCAAAATTAGGGACGACTAGTGTAGATAGCCCTCGTGTAGCTTTGCGTGAAATTCAAAACAAACGCAAGCCGTTACTATAGTATCAGAAACGGAAGATAGTAAGGTGAGAAAATCAAAGTAACCTTTCATAATCGTTTCGCACTGTTTTTTTCAGTGGTCACATGTTTTTCTTACCGCATTCATTTTGCATTTTTCCGTAGATATTTTAATACAATCTGATCTGAATGACACAGTGAATTAGATTTCTAATTTCAACTTAAAAGTCAGTCCAACTAACCGAACTATGCTGTGTATTTAGTGCTCTGTGTTACATTATTTGAAGTTGTTCGCCAACGCTGTTCCTCCTTAGAACGGATAACCGAGGTCAAAGATATCATCAAATCCGTCACCAATTCATCATTTTGACGGCGTCACGCGGGCATGCACGTGTCCGGTAATCTTGTGTTGAAATCTGAGTGTCAGTAGCTCGTGGAGGTGTATGTGTATGCGCACCTTTTTTTTTTTTTTTTTTGAGGGGGAGTCGTCAAATGTACAGTTTCAACTCCGTATTTGTAGTTTGTGCAGGCTTTAAAAATCTCCATCGCAAATAACATTTGTATCTATTTTATGGTTTAACCAGAAGGTAATGTAATTAGTACCTATGCCTTGAATCCCCTGTATGTTTGAATTCGATTCTGAGTTGTTCAGGTCATCCGTGCTTCGTATATATCGATGTTATCACGTACGTTTTCATACCTTTTCATCTTGGTATAAACTGTAATAGCATTCAGCTGACCTTAAAAAGTGTCCATTTATAAAAGTTGCGTATCTCATGTTGTTTTAATTCCGAGCATAGTACGTTACTGTACAGAGGGTCAGTGACGCTCGTATGTACATCAATGCCCTACCTTGCTCTATATTCCGCTCCCCCCTCTTTCCTTCCCCCGGGAGCTTAAAAAGACCCCCAAGCTAAATGACCTGGTTTAAAGCTCCTCCTAACGTGCCAAGTCGTCTCGTGACAAGAAACTAGCTCTACTTTGAAGCCAACTGTACGCTGCTATTTATGTACAAATATGGGCGTTTCAGCTTTATGTAATAAATGTTCTTTTTATATAAAATCCGGCCTGTACAAGGATCTGCAGTAGAAGCAGGACTTGGGCTAGGGCACTGGAGTTCTGTTTCAAAGAACGCGAAATTCAGTCGTCCAAAATAGAGCAAATTAGGCACACTTGTTTTTTACGCATTACTTTGTGATAGAAAGCTAATAACTTGCATGCATATAAATAATCAGGCCAGTTCTTTTCGGTTGTGGTTGTGAAAACTATAATTTAGGTTTCCTGTTGGTTAATCAATTGGGAATTAGAATATACTTCTCAACGTTTTCAAATATGTTTATTGTTGTCGTGTTTTGAATTAAGCACAAAGCTACACAATGGTCTATCTGTGCTCTGCCCACAACGGGCTTCGAAACCCGGTTCTTAGCGTTGTAAGCCCACAGACATGGCGCTGTGCCACTGTTGGGCGGGCGTTTCAAATAGTAGAAAATTGATTGTGCAGCGTTTAACGAATCAAAAAGGCTTAATTGAAACCATGTTTAAAGAGTCAAACAAGGCTTAGTTGGAATCACTGAAAGATATATATCTTGTTTGTTTCTTTGGTTGTTTTTGAAACCCCGGAATTCTGTGAGGAGAGCATCCTAAATCTCCACCAGAAAACACCTCACACACAAAAAAAATCACCATCTGTGTTTATAGGTGGCTGACGGTTGTGTCTCGGAAGGAAAGAATTATTCCATGACATAATTATATGATTTTAAATAATACTATACAGAAGAGCAATAAAATACAATAACTGTGGCGAAACACACAGAACTTTACAGTTTGTCGAATCACTTTGAAATAAGGTAGTGCCCATGGTTCCAAAGAGATCAATGAACTCAACGTAAACTTGCCCTTCACGCATTCAATCGTCCGCCCCTTTTACAAAGTAAAACACTGGACCAGCCTTACTTGATTCGTGTTTTCGACAAGTTATTGGTAAGGTGATTACGTCATTTTGTGTTATTTTTTTCTGAACAATGTACGTTGAAAAAAAAGAAGGGGGAAGAGAAATAAGAGATCTTAAAGGAAGTGCTTTATATTTAAGTCCTTATTGCCGGTTGTGATATATAACAGCTGACACTGTGTCGTAATTATATCTTTCATGGACTCAGTTTATTTCGCTTTTAAAAAAAGCCCCTCTTTTCATATCATAAGACCAGTTAATTTTAGAAAACTGTGAACGTTCAAACTTTCTGATGTCATTTTCTGTCATTGAAGTTTTTTGTTATTTTTTTTTTACTCTTCGTCACGCATTTGTGATACTTTATTTTTTTACGTCTTCATTCCAATGGTACTACGAGTAACAACAAAAATCCGCAGTTATTACAAGATACATTAGAATGAAGTAAGACTGTGAAAACCATAGACGTTTATACAAATACGTTTGTTTATTGTTTCCCATTGAACAACGGGCTGTTTTTGTAACTAGTCCTAGCAAGACATTTGGTTCTTCAGTGAGTTTAAAGATAAAAGCACAATTGGGCCAAAATATTTTTGCAAAGAAATGTGTTTCATGGTGATATGGATTTTTAAATCATTGTCAATTAATTTGGGAGGATAATTCCAATCCTCAAAGAAGTCGGGGTGTCCTGACTCCATTTTGAGGCAGGGATAATAACATTTGAAGGTAACGCAGACAGCAGCCTTTCGTTGAATTGGCCCACCTGATATTTCTGCATTAAGAGGGATCAGCTCCTATCATGGCTTGGTGGTTAATGTGTTGGATTCACGATTCCATTACCAAACATTCTCATCCTTTCAGCTATGAGGATGCTATTATGTTTCAGCCAATCCAAAGAGCTGTGCTAAATAGTGTTGACTAGCTGCTCTTTCTCTAGTCTGTTCCTTCAAAAATTAAAGATGGTTAGCCCATCTAGCCCTGGAGTAGATTTGCGCGAAACTTTACAAAAACAAACAAACAAACTTTAGAAACGGTCCATTGAACAAGATATATTATTACCTGTACAAACTGAGAAAGTTGCTAGTGTAAATATAAATGCCCTCTTAGGAACTGAGAAAAAGTTGCAAGAATTAGTCACTGTGTCTATATATATATATATCACTAATAGAAATCATTGTGTAGACCAAACTGTACTCGTCATACTTCGTATCACGTTATGTACACGAGCGTGTGACATTGAATCAGCCGTGCGTATACGAAACGTATTGTAGCTCTGAGGCTAATGTCAGTTTTAGACCTATTCTTCCCCAAAATGATGGCCCTTGTCACGCGGACGGAATGTTAACGACCCGCCTCAGAAAGCCAAAACCATGAGAACGAATATTGAGATTTCTGGAGCTTGAAACTGGTGCCACGTCATAAAAAGAACCTTTCGTCTCTACTTCCATTCCAGCTAAAAAACATTAATATTCTGTAACAAACTGTGTGAAAGGGACCAACAATCGTTGTCCATGGACTGCATTACTGGCCATTAATCATAAGGTAGCCAGAGCAAACTTTTACACTTTGTCATCATGAAATATTGTTACACCTAGTTTAACTGGCGAGTCACGGGTGACAGAAAATGTTTAAAAAAATACTGACAAAGTAATGAGGAATAACAGTTTTTTTTATTGGGTAGTTTCTGTTAGGTCTAATCTTTATATCACTACTGTTGAGTATGTTACATATGTTATATCTCTTTATATTATATACACTGTTAAACAAAGTTTATATATCACTGCTGTTGAGTGTATTACATGTCTTGTCTCTATTTCTATTATATAGTCTCTGTTAAATGTACTTTATATCACTACTGTTGAGTGTATTACGTCTTATCTCTGTTTCTATTATATAGACTCTTAAACGCACTTTATATCACTGCTGTTGACTATATTATATCTTACCTCTATTTCTATTATATAGACTGTTAAACATACTTTATATCACTACTGTTGAATGTATTACGTCTTACCTCTATTTCTATTACATAGACTGTTAGACATACTTTATATCACTACTGTTGAGTGTATTACGTCTTACCTCTATTTCTATTACATAGACTGTTAGACATACTTTATATCACTGCTGTTGAGTGTATTACATGTCTTGTCTCTATTTCTATTATATAGTCTCTGTTAAATGTACTTTATATCACTACTGTTGAGTGTATTACGTCTTATCTCTGTTTCTATTATATAGACTCTTAAACGTACTTTATATCACTGCTGTTGAGTGTATATATGTCTTACCTGTTTCTATTATATAGACTCTTAAACGCACTTTATATCACTGCTGTTGACTATATTATATCTTACCTCTATTTCTATTATATAGACTGTTAAACATACTTTATATCACTACTGTTGAATGTATTACGTCTTACCTCTATTTCTATTACATAGACTGTTAGACATACTTTATATCACTACTGTTGAGTGTATTACGTCTTACCTCTATTTCTATTACATAGACTGTTAGACATACTTTATATCACTACTGTTGAGTGTATTACATGTGTTATCTCTGTTTCTATTGTATAGGCTGTTAAACATGCTTGATATCATTACTGTTAAGTCGCTGTTAAAGTGCTTTTTAGTTGTGCTCTTTTTTCAGTTATACTTGTAGTTAAGAGTGTATTCCTGTAGTATTAGTTACGTACAGTTAGCTATATATAATTTGTTATTATTATTATTGTAGTTAATTTATTCGTGTCGATATTGACATCTGTAGAGACAAAATAACTCTTAGCTATACAGTAAATAACCATTTCACAACCCTGTTCATGTACTAACCAGCTACCAACACTGAATGATCAGATGTCTTTAGTAAACCTACTTTCAGTTTAACTACGTGACTATTTTCTGCATTGCTGACTCATTCTCTTCACATATACACGGAGTTTCAATTAAACCGTTTGTCGCATAATTAAATTTTTATTGTTATTACGTTTTTGTTTTGCTTGTATTATTAACTGATGTAATATATCATTTAGTTATTATTAGCTGTTATAATAGACCTTTTTGTTACAATTTCAATTTTAGCTAATTGAAAAAAGCTGTTAAACGTGGAGTTTCTATTACTACAGTGGAGACTGTTAGACCTAGTGTTTTTAATTTTACTGTCGAATCTATTAGGCCTAGTGTTTCTGGTTCTACTATAGAGTCTGTTAGACCTATTATTTCTGGTCCTACTTTCGCTAAGTAGTCTGTGTATCACTTTTATGGTGTGGTTTAGTGGTTATCGTGCACAGACTGTAAACTCGACGGTTCTGGGTTTATGTCCCATTGCTAAAAGATTTTCAATTTTGAGGCCATGAGTGCGCTATAAATGTGACGGTCAATCCCACTATTTAGTCGTACAAGAGTAGTTGTTCCTGTGTTGGCAGTGGGTGACGTTACTACTAGCTTGTCGTATTCGTTCGAGAGTCTAATCTACCACCTGAATATTAAAGACGACATTACATGGACAAACTTTGTATCTCAGATGCATTTTTTACTTCAAGTGGGTTTCTCGTCATCACGGATAGACAAACCTTGTGTAGCTTTGCGTGAAAGTTCTCAAATACGACTATACAATAATTTCTCAAATAAAATCAGTTGTAGGTATTTACTCCCTATATAACAACAAAAGTAAGGTCATTTTGAAGTCTGGCCTTTATCGCTATTTTGATCAAGTTGTTGCTTGTCGCAGAGTCAGGTCGAATTTAGACTCCTTTTTATCTCCTTTAAGGTTTATTTTTAAACTGTTCCTTCCTCTCTCTCTCTCTCTGTGACCCGGCATGGCCAGGTGGTTAGGTGGCGCTTGAATCGTAATCTGAGGATCGCGGGTTCGAATCTCTGTCACACCAAACATGCTCGTTCTTTGAACAGTGATAGTCAATCCCACTACTCGTTGGTAAAAGAGTAGCTCAAGAGTTGACTATGGGTGGTGATGACTAGCTGCCTTCCCTCTAGTCTTACACTGCTAAATTAGGGAGGGCTAGCGCAGATAGTCCTCGTGTAGCTTTGCGAGAAATTGAAATCAAACCAAACCAACCCTACATTTGGTTGTGAAAACCACTTCCAAACAGTTCACTGGTAAAACCCCCACTTTCCAAAGTTTACATAAATATCCTGTCACATACACATTTAATGCGTTAATCAGGTGATATGGTATATTCCGATAGCAGGTGACTTACCTGGATATCGGTCGTGTTTTGTATTGTCAATGTACAGTTGTTTTTAACGGCGAAACGTTCACGTACATTTCATGTCAGAAACAGTGTTTTGGTTCTTTTGTAGTTTCATGTTAGGTTTCGCTTTTAATTTTGTTTGTTTATTGTTAATTACACAAAACTGTACCTACCACATGGATCGGGTCTTAAATTTTAATTCTAAAATACACTGATAAATTAACTTGTGAAATGTCATAGCACATTTCAGACATAAACATCTTTAATGGATAGTCAGATATATCAGGCATGCACACCTTTCGTAGATGATGAATATATGAGGTGCAAACATTTTTCAAGAATCTTTAGATTTATTAGGTATATCCTGGATATAGCAGGTATAAAAATCTTTCATGGATCCTCAGATATATCAAGTATAAACATTTTTCAAAAATCCTTAGATATATCAGGTATAAACATATTTTATGGACCCTTGGATATAGCAAGTATACAAATCTTTCATGGATTCTAAGATATATCAAGTGTAAACAATTTCAAGAATCCTTAGAGGTGTCAGGTATAAACATATTTTATGGATTATTGGGTATAGCAGGTATAAAAATCTTTCATGGACCGTTAGATACCTCACGTCTAAACTTTCCTTTCCAGGAATCAGTTATAACTTCCTTTTTCTACTTGTACAACTAATACCTCTTGACTGTATCTCATGACCAAGTTTGCTACATTATTCGCTAGCAAACCTTCTCTAAGGAGTTCTCAAGTGTTTATAAGTCCTTGATGGTGCTGGTTTCGGTTTGCTCCACGGGGCAAGGCTGTGTGGATTTTAGGCTTACTTGCAGATAAGCGTATCATGAGACAATACATCCAGCTGATCTGGGTCATACTGAGGGCTACTTAACTTCACACCAAGGACATCGGGCGGCGGGGTGTAAACAGGGCTGGGCAGGGGCATCGAGTCGGCATCTACTTCGCTATCTTGCGAAATAAGGTCCTTGTTGTAATTCTGACTCGTGAACCTGGTTTAGCGAAGGTTTTTCTCTGCTGCCGAGTAGCAGAAAACGAAGGTCGCCCTGTATACATGCGCGAGCGCGCGCACACACACATATATATATTGGTTTAAGTGATAGGGGTATAAAATGGCGACTTATTGCATTGGTTGCCACTACAGTAGCCTGCGTGGTGACTCTAAACTTTCTTCCAGCTTTTAAAGCCATGAGTTGTTGGTTGGACTTGTACTCGATGTCTCCGACATGTCGTGGGAAGCTCTTAGATGACTCGTGCAACGCGCTCTACTCCCATTGTCGCCACTCCCTATGCCTAAGGAGAAACAGCGTCGCTTTCCCTGACCTTTGTAGGCCGATATTAGAACACGGGCCAAGGAGCTCGAACAAAACAAAAAGACGACGCATGAGAAATGAGAGGAGCAGTAGTTGATATCCTATAAGAAAGGCCCGACTCGCTTCTGCAATATAGCGTCAAGGCCAGCAACCCCGCCCTGGCTAGTCGGATTACTGGCTCCCAGTCACGCGGTAATACATATTCAACAGAAGAGAAAACTGGCGGGCTGGCGGACGCTATTTTTTGGTAATATTTATATAAACCAGTTAATACACGAATATATAATCACAGCAAATATATGTGGCTGGCAAAAAAAAACCCAATAACATTATGACCTTGACATTTGATCTTTGACCTGCACGAACACTGCAATAATAAATATGAACGATAGCACGTGATTGTCATGTCTATCAGTTGTGAAACATTAAGCAAACTGTAGGAAAAAAAAAAGCTTTAACACCTAAACCAGATAGGATAAGCTCTGGAGATAATACGATACACACAGTTCGAAGTTTTTCCGTGAATAATTTAAGGGATTTTTTTTTCTTTTGCTTCGTTCCATTCCAAATAATAGGGTAAGAGAAATCGAAGTATAGAGCGATTAATTATGGATAGAAATGCAAAGGAGTTAGTGGGTTAAAACGATCTGAAGTGGTGTACTCGGGCTAAAATCCATGTAGATATTGTAAACTATGGCTTTATAAAATGCGAACAATAAAAACCCCTAAAAGATGCAAGAAAAAATGGTCAGTGCAGGAAGGAGGTTTCTTTACATTGTTGCGGAAGTTAACTGCTGGACTTGTATCGTTACAGAACGTTTGTTTTAATTATCTGTATGGTCAATGGCCCTGTATTAATACGCGTAAAAAAACGTAGTCACCTGATGCGTGTCCACTTCTACAGTTCCCTACCGTTCTGTAATTACATCCATGAGAACTGTGTTTACAAGACCTGGTATGTTTTTGTTACTACATTTTCACATGCTGATTTGTTCATTATAACAGTACGACCTTTATTTTTTTCGAGTTATTCTGGTTATGGTCTATTTGTATTATGCTCACCGCAGGATTCGAACTTTGAACTTTGACGTTATAAGGCCCTCGTGGGTACACTAAGCCATAAGTGAGGAACATTAAAGAGTTAGTTTAATTTACACCAAACCCACATTGGACTATTTGTTGTGTCCACCGCGGAGAATCGAACCTCTAGATTTCAGTGTTGTAAATCCACAAAGGTCCATATTAAAGAGACCGAAATAATTAAAACAAGACTTGTTTATACAATGAAACATTTTCATAATTAACCCTTTACTCTCTGACAGTACACAACCATATAATTATAATTAATTGTGAATGGCCATGTATACTAAAAGGAAAGGTACTTGTTCATTGGGTGTGACACTGTAAGAAACGCAAAGAGGGGTGTCGCGAAGTGTGAGTCCCCTCCTCATGAACAAAGCAATTTTATACCCCCCAAGGCTGATGTAATCAAGCACTTAATTATAAAAAATTGTAGAGGTGGTCCACTGTCCTGTGACGTTGAAATTTAATCTGAGATGAAAACTAAACTAGATTGGATTCAACTCCCGCCTAGTACCCATTTTCAATTAAACAGCGCATGCGCATTAGGAGCCTACGAGATCTCGAATTTACACAATTTTTTCAGATTGCACCATGTAATACAAATTTTGTTCCTGGATAGTATGTGTTGTAAAAGTACAAAAAAAGGCCATTATTCCCTTCAAACTTTTATGACCTAAATAATGAAATTTAGAAATTAACCTATTTTCTGTGTAAAAAACGGGCAAATTTGCACATTTTCATTCACATGAGGTCTGAGTAGAACAACATATCAATCAAACTTTGTACGTATTTGTACTAAAGTTATACAAAAATGTTTAGAAGTGAGTGGTTTTTCGAGATTTGCAGCTGTAATGTAAATCACTTTCACGTATCAGCCCCCAAATATAGTCTCCCATCATATTTTCGTTATACGCTCCCTGATCACAAAAGCAAAGTTTGAAGAGAAAAATAAGTTTTTCCATTTAATTTAGGCATAAGCAATTGGGAAATAACACTTTCTGCCCAGGAACAAGAAAAAGTAAAAATTTTGTTACATAATGTTATTTTATACTAAAAGTTTAGTTGGTGTTATCTTAACATTAATACATGAAGATATTTAAGTTTAACCTTACAAACTATAGAAAATAGTTAGGTTTTTACAGTGGAAGTTACCATGTTAATGTGTGCGTGTGTGCTCTGTCTAGAACTGTGCATTAGTTTGTTTTTATCAAACATGTTGCGAAAGCTCGACTTCTATCTTAACTTTTTGAACTTCAACAAAACATGAACAGAATTAATTCAGGCTCGGCATGGCCAGGTGGGTTAAGGCGTTCGACTCGTAATCTGAGGGTCGCGGGTTTGAATCTCCGTCACACGAAACATCTTCGCCCTTTCAGCCGTGGGGGCGTTATAACGTTACGATGAATCCTACCATTCATTGGTAAAAGAGTAGCCCAAGAGTGAGAGATGGGTAGTGATGATTAGCTGTCTTCCCTCTAGTCTTACACTGCTAAATTAGGGACGGCTAGCGCAAATAATCCTCGTGTAGCTTTGTGCGAAATTAACAAAAACAACAAAACAGAATTAATTCATACTAAGATATCCGCGCGAGTGTGTGTCAGTGTAGTGGCATAAGTAGTTAAAAAGTGCTTTACTAGCACGTGATAGCTCCTTAGCTCAGTAGGTAGTTTGATTCTTGTTTTTGTTTTTCGCACAAAGCTACTCGAGGGCTATCTGTGCTAGCCGTTCCTAATTTAGCAGTGTAAGATTAGAGGGAAGGCAACTAGTCATCACCACCCACCGCCAACTCTTGGACTACTCTTTTACCAACGAATAGTGGGATTGACCGTCACATTATAACGCCCCCACGGCTGAAAGGGCGAGCATGTTTGGCGCGATGGGGATGCGAACCCGCGACCCTCAGATTACGAGTCGCACGCCTTAACACGCTTGGCCATGCCGGGCCTTTAGTAGGTAGAGCACTCACTTTGTGTGATAGGTCATAGCTTTAAATACGAGGCAATAAACGTATTATGATGAAATCAAAATATTACCATGCTGGTGTCCCGCTGAAGGAAGCCGCTGAGGAGAGGCCTTATTTGTGAGAGGGACGGACGTAGTAGTTTTAGTAAGTTATAAAATATTTTACTAGCAAGTACAAGTTGTATAGTTTGTTTATTTTCGAATTTACGCGCAAATCTACACAAGGTCTATCTTCGATAGCCGTCCCTAATTTAGCAGTGTAAGACGAGAGGGAGGGCAGCTAATCATCACTGCCAACCGCTAACTCTTGGGCTACTCTTTTATCAACGAATAGTGGGATTGATCGTATATCATAACGCCCCCATGGCTGAAAGAGCGAGCATGTTTGGTGTGACGAAGATGCAAACCTGCGACCCTCATATTATGAGTCGAGTGCCCTAACCACCTGACCATGCTGAACCTAGTTGTCTAGCCTTTTAACTAAATGGGTAAAGTACTTACTTTGTAGGTGAGAGGATTTAGATCAAAATATATATCGGAATAGTTAAATACCACGTGAACAAGAAAGTGGTTCTAAATATTTCTTGAACACACACACAACCAGATAGAGTACATTTATAGGTAAAGTATTTCGGTAAATATAAATAACTATGTGTTTGGAATATTTTAGATCAAATTTACACAAAGGCTATTTATGCCTAGCGAACCGAAATTTCGAATTGCTAGACAAGGAAGAAGGACGATAGTTAACAGCAACCATCGCCAGTTCTTGGGCTACTCTTGTAAGGATTTGACTGTCATTCTTATTACGCACTCGTGACCTCAAAGTGCAGAGCGCGATTTTGCGGAAGCAGAATACGAACCATAAAGAATACTCCTATTACACAAACCCCCTGCATTTCGCTGTAGTAGTTGTTGGGGGAGCAGTCGTGATTCAAAGCAATTGAACCAGCATCAGTGGAAGAAGCATCTGATATGTACATACTACTAATAAAAATAACATATATTGAAGGTGGTGTTCTTATCAGACGCTTTTTTGTTGGAATAAACTTGTCGTATTGCAATGTACAATCATCCTTTTGATATATGCTATTAAGAACATCGAGCACGTGTGTACGTGTTTAGGTTTCAGTTTTGCTAAACATTATGAGCTGTATCCAAAGGACTAATTAAGTTTCATTCTAAGAATAAGAGAACTGCAAAGGTCTCCCAAGTGTGGTGAATACACGTGTGAGATTAGGGTGGGTCATAGTTTTCATTTATCTGTGTGATAGGTTTATTAATATAGGGATTTCTTTTACAGATCCGCTATGAAAGACAGACAGACAGTTTTCTCGGTGACTTCTTGACTTCATAGATTGCAAGATAGTGATAAAAACGTGCAACAAAAGCAGCTGTTCCATTATATGACAGTTGGACTAGACGGTAACTGAGGTTAGATGGTAGACGAAGTTAATATATCACATCCATTCAGTATATGTTTTGCCACCCGTGCTCTTTGACAGAATCATTATTCACGAATCCGTGCTGAGTGATGAGTACATCACGGGCTGAGACACGCTCACTCTTCTTATACGCATGCACTGTGTGACGTCATGGAAATCCTTAACGCTTTTGCACGTGATGCTGTGTATAATCATAACCTTAAATAAAACGTAGTTTTCGTTGTTGTTTTTCTTTAACCCAGTGACAAAAAGTGATTGTTATTTCTCAAACTTAATATCAACAAAGACAAATAGTTAAAAAAAAACCACAAAAATACTACGATTAAATGGGCTCGGTGTGGCCTGGTGGCTAGCGATTCTGAGTTAAGATTTTGCATTCCGTTATTGCAATAAATGCGCTTCGCACTTTGAGACTGCAGACACACCATACGAATGGAGGACAGTAGCCCAGAAGTTTGCGGTTGGTGATGTTGCACAGCTGCCTTTATTCTAGTCTGGCAGTTAAGAATTTGGATCGGGGTAGCTTTTAACAACTCTGTAGCTTTGCGCGAAAATTTAGAACAAACTTGCGAGTGGACTTTGAAAGGCCTGGTGCTTGAACGAACGTGGATGGCACCCTCTCATTTACTCGGCTCGTCAGTTACTTCTACTTAAAGTAGAAGGTTGGCCCCTAGCATGGCCTGGAAGTTAGAGTTCTCGACTCGGAATTTTTAAGTCATGGTATCAAATTCCACCATCGAACATGTTAGCCTTTTTTCTTTTTTTAGCCATTATTATGTGATCACAAATCTCTCTGATCGTTAATAAAGAATAATCGAAGGGGTGACGTTAGGTGGCATTCACTAGCTGTCTTCTCTCTAATCTATTACTTCAAAAGTAGTGGCGGTGAGCGAAGTCAGCTCTCAGGTAGTTTTGGATGAGATTCAACAACAACAACAAAGAAAAAAAAACGGTGACTGGTGTGTGAAAATACGACATGGTGGATATAGTTTAAACATTAACGGAATTATAGCAGACATAGAAAAGGTAGTGAAAAAAACTTAACAACGTCCGTAGAAGACTTAGTCTGTTTGATAATTGTTACTTCGTATCTGTTTTCTTGAAGATGATGTCAGATAATGTTTAACTCCAATCGGTATCGATTTTGTAGAAAGCTCGTGATTGATATATAAACTGAATCACATTTATCAACCGATTGACTTGACACTGTGGACTTCTTACTTTCAGAGTAAGACACAAATTTATTATCTCCTCTGTTGATAGATGTTTCTTCATATAATTGGATTTATTGCTTGTTTTTAAGCTTAAGGCTGCTCAATGATTTTCTGTGTTTACCTCTACCCCTCCCCAGACACACTCCACGTGTTTTGATAACCGTGGTAAACGGAGCACAAATAGCGTCGCTTTTTTTCATAGTTTTATGCTTAACTGCAAGCAAATAATGTTTTTTGTGTTGATGTGTTTTTTGCAGTGATCAGAGCGTGTTTCGAACCTAGAATTTTCGGACTATAATACTCCTCCAGCTTACTAAAGGGTCAGATGCATCGCGCTGTCCTCTCGTGACAACGTAGCAGTGCTTTGTTTCATTTATAAATTATTTTACATTTTCGATACTGCAGTTAAAATATTTATACATTTTAACCACAGTTAAAATGCTTGTGTTAATCTGTTTTCCGTTCGTCCTCTATCTTAACACACAGAGGAATGTTACTCGCTGCAGTATCGTCTTTCTACGTTTATTAACTCTCGAATTACATTTTTAAGTCGATAATTTTAGTAAATCATTGAAATCGTAAGAGGGGCAACTGTTATTAATATCTAGCAAAAAAAGAAAAACAAACAAGAAAAACTAAATCTTTTTTTCCCATAATTATTGGTACACTTTTTTCTTTAGTCTTAGCAACAAAACAGGATTCTCCAAGGGAATGGGGCTGGGTGTAAATTAGTTATGGTGTATGGAAAATAAGTTGAGATAGAATTCACGATATTTGGGTTTGGTACGAAAATTGAAATGATTTCTGTTTTCGATTTTAAATCTGATTGCGAAATGAATCTGATGTTTCTTAAATGTGTGTGTGTGGAGGGAGAGATTAATATTCATTCTCCCTAATTCGTCAAGATATTCAATGTCTGGATGTTTAGAACAGCAATGTGTATCTCTTCGTTTCTTTTTGGATTTGCTCACCAACAGAGACCAGCGCCGCACACGGTGAAGAGCATTAATTATTTTCTCCTGGTGAGATAGTAGTAATTACTTTCCGTGCTGTAGGGATGGAGGTTGATCTTATACACCCCCCTCTTTCATCTCCCTTTGTAAACACCCTACTCTCTATCTTCTCACCTGACAGGGAACAGCCTCCGTCAGACGATGGGGGGGGAGAACTGATTTGCACACTGGGCAGAAAATTAATGATCTACACAGCAGTGACCTCTAACTTAATCCTTGGCGGTGACCGTGACAACCATTTTTCTCCAATCTAATTTCAACCTAATGGTCGGTATAACCGCCAATCCCTTGATAATTAATACATGTTTTCGAGCCGGTTACATCTTTTCCTCTGTAACATCAGGTTTCGTACCCTTCGTCCATGCCACGACGGTTATCACTGTGATTTTCTTTTATCCATACCCCCCCCACAGCTGATATCTCTTTACAGTTCGAACATACCAGTAGCTTTTTGTGACGTAAATACTTCTTCAGCTCAAAGGTTTCTTATTTTCATAAACATTACTTTTACATATGTGTGGAGTTTTTCTCCAGGCGGAACCTTTTATCAGTACATCGTTTCATAATATTTCTTTCTTGATGACCCCCTCCAAATAAATTATTTATTATCAGAATTTTTACCAACTTGGAGACTTTGTTATATTTTTATTCTGTTGTTGAACCAAACTTTGAGTATTTAACATGTGACTTACAAAAAGGGGCCCAAGCATGGCCAAGTGGTTTGGGCGCTTTACACGCAATCTGAAGGTCGCGGGTTCGAATTATCGTCTCACCACACATGCTTCTTATTCAGCAGGTGGGGTCATTATAATGTGGCGATCATTCCCATTATTCATTGGTAAAAGGGTAACCGACAAGTTGGCGGTAGGTGGTGATGACTATCTTCCTTCTAGTCTTTCACTGCTGAATTAGGGAGGGCTAGCGTAAATAGCTCTCGTGCAGCTTTGAACGAAATTCGAAACAAACCAAAACCTGACAAAATGCTTAACATCTTATACAAACTCCGGATTCTGATAATGTTATCATTGTGTATGAATACTCTTGAACTTAAGTGTTTTTGTGTCTTTTAACATCATAAATAAAAATAATTCCTTTATGTAGTCTCACTTAATGAGTTGTGAAGTAAAGAAATGATGTGTCCTCTGAAACCCAGTCGCAGTCCTTTATATGCGTACAATAATATAGCCTCCGTCAAGGTATGGCCAAGTGGTTAAGGGACTCGACTCGTAATCTGAGGGTCGCGGGTTCGAATCCCCGTCACACCAAACATGCTCACCCTTTTAGTTGTGGGGGGGGCGTTATAATGGTACGATCAATCCCACTATTCATTGGTAAAATAGTAGCCTACGAGTTGGAGGTGGGTGGTAATGACTAGTCTTACACTGCTAAATTATGGACAGCTAGCGCAGATAGCCCTCATGTAGCTTTGCGCAAAATTAAAAAAACAAACATTTACTTATCAGAGGAAATAAGCATCCGGGACTACAGGCTCGTCCCCACCCCACCCCGGTGAAGCTCTGAAGGTATCTGTGGTTTGTTTGTTTCTGAATTTCACGCAGAGCTACTCGAGAGCTATCTGTGCATTCGTCCCTAATTTAACAGTGTAAGACTACAGAGAAGGCAACTGGTCATCGCCACCCATTGTCAAGTTTTGGGCTACTCTTTTATCAAAGAATAGTGGGATTGACGTCACATTATAACGCCTCTACAGCTGAAATGGCGAGCATGTTTGGCAAAAGAGTAGCCCAAGAGTTGGCGGTAGATAGTGATGACTAGCTGCCTTCCCTCGAGTCTTTCACTGCTAAATTAGGGACGCCTAGCGCAGATAGCCCTCGTGTAGCTCTGCGCGAAATTCAAAACAAACAAACATAGCCTCCATTTTGAACCAGGTCGTCACATTGGCGAGATTTTACTAAAGTTGAACGACCGAACATGTATTTTCATTGTCTTTTTTCTTTTATTTTTGTCATTTTTCTAAAGTTCGCTGCATAACATACAGTTGATGTGCGAACGATAATTTGAGTTATGGTACGTTTTTGTTTTGTTTCTAGATTTCCTAACGACGTGGAAAATAACCCAAACTGTAGAATTAGAACTGTCTTAAGAGGCTTATTATTATATTTTTGTATTTTGTTTCCTTCGCGAAGTGGAAGGTTTTTTTGTACGATGAAATATTTTAAACAAATTTTAAAACTCCGCCAACGAACTGTTTACTTCCCTCTTGAGTAAGCACTGCTTTCAAAAGAACAAACTACAAGAGTATTTAAGAATAGTTCCTCCTATCTAAATCTTGGGTTAAATACCGTGTGTTAGGAAATCACGTAACCAATTCCTGAAGTCGTATTGTTGTTCTGGTGATCACGAAAAGTAAACTTTTTACCAAATCCTTTACACACGTAGGGCCCGGCATGGCCAAGCGTGTTAAGGCGTAGACTCGTAATCTGAGGGTCGCGGGTTCGCATCCCGGTCGCGCCAAACATGCTCGCCCTCCCAGCCGTGGGGGCGTTATAATGTGACGGTCAATCCCACTATTCGTTGGTAAAAGAGTAGCCCAAGAGTTGGCGGTGGGTGGTGATGACTAGCTGCCTTCCCTCTAGTCTTACACTGCTAAACTAGGGACGGCTAGCACAGATAGCCTTCGTGTAGCTTTGTACGAAATTCGAAAACAAACAAAACAAAACCTTTACACAGGTTATCTTTTTGTTACCCTAAAGACCTTTGCCTTGAATCGTATTGTTGTTTTCTTATGAAGGTTCGCTTCAAACAACAACAAAGAACTTTACCTTGAATCTTATTGTTGTTTTCTAATGAAATTTCCCCTCAAACAAGAACAAAATACTTTACTTTGAATCTTGTTATTGTTTTCTTATGAAGTTCCCCTCAAATAACAACAAAAACTTTACTTTGAACCTTGTTGTTGTTTTCTTATGAAGGTTCTCCTCAAACAACAACAAAAAATTCAAAGTAAATGGAGGTACTTAACTATTATTTAAATTTTGTATCGAGAACAATGAAGGAACTAGGTATTACATAACTTGCAGCGATTACAATGGAGGTACTTAGCATTACGTAATTTTTGTCGCGATAACAATGAAGGAACTAAGTATCACATGACTTGCAGCGATAACAATGGAGGTACTTAACTATTATGTAAATTTTGTATCGAGAACAATGAAGGAATTAAGTATCACATGACTTGCAGCGATAAGAATGGAGGTACTTAACTATTATGTAAATTTTGTATCGAGAACAATGAAGGAACTAGGTATTACATAACTTGCAGCGATAACAATGAAGGTAATTAGTATTACGTAATTTTTGTAGCGATAACAATGAAGGAACTAAGTATCACATGACTTGCAGCGATAACAATGGAGGTACTTAGTATTATGTAATTTTTGTAGTCATAACAATGAATGGTTCTGTTAATAACGGTGAATCTAATTGATTATTTATAGATATATAATTATGTTCAAAGTAAGATCTGTGAGTATTAATGTAACAGAACATATAAATGAGTGTCGTTAAAATATTGAGACATCAGAGAATACTAAGCGCCGCCCACTTTTAATTCCCGCTTCAGGAAAGTCTAAGGTTGCTAAGCACCGCCCATTATAATTCCCATTTCCGGAAAATCTTAAAATTCTAAGCACCGCCCACTTTTAAATTTCGTAATCTCTCTAACACGATTCGTCTAAAACGTCAGTTAACATGTGTAAAGACAGTATTTCAGTTGCTAACACCGTTGATCTAACCACGGGATTGGTTGTAAAGGCGATTTCGTCATAACCACAGGTAGTACAAACACGCATACATTCCATATAAAATCATTTTTAACGCCCAACTTAATAAACATCAAATCTTCAGAATACCTTAACACAAAAGAAAGGGACTATTTTAGCTTGAGAAAGTAGAGTGTGTTGTAAATAAAAGGTATTCCACGCCTCCATGTTCTTACACACGTATAATCGAATTGATTTACTGAAATTTCTTGTATTTAATGAATAAAAACAATACATCATTTAAAAACACAGTCGCCTGTTAATACAAAAAACAATTGCAGTAATAAGTAACTATTGTTTATATGGTGTATTATTTGTATTAACGTTTTCATCGGAAAACACGTTACAACTTCAAGAAATCTTTGATATTTTTTTACATTATTGACAAACTGTCTCCTCCTAACTGAGAAATGTTTGATATTTCGTCTTCAAAATGCATACCTCATTAAAATCTGGATTGGCATAAAATTATACAAAACAAGGGACCACTCGAAGTCTACATATTTGCTGTTTGCTGTCTTAAATTGGCTCTGTAATGGACGACAAACGAGTCACAGCATTTTTAAACAGGCCTTCCGTTGTAAAACGCCAAGATGTCTGATGGAAATTATCGTGATTTATTTAGTTTAATAATATATAAAAAGAAAAGGTTTGTTTAAATCAAGCGTTGCTGATTGGTGCAATTTAGATGTTTTGTTATGCGTGTATCCAAATGGTACTAAAAATAATTGTTTTTCGTAAGAAATGATGATTTATGTGAACCAGCTTACCTATTGCAAGCTGTGTAATAACCCTAATAGTTACATGGATTGACAATTGTGGACCACTTGTTCAGGGAAATATAACACGCGCTTTGCAGCCTTTCTCAGACACCAACTGATGCTCACGCACTGATTCCTCGACCGTAGGAATTCAGGGCAAAAGTATGCAGCTCATTTGCTTGAATTCCTGTACTATCGCGAGGTTCAGTCTCGTGTGTCTTTTAAGCTGAGTTTAGAGAGGGGAAGGTTCCCCACAGTACCGATATTACCAAAACCTTTTATTGTTGTTAGTTAGCTCGAGTGTCTTTAAGCTGAGTTCAGAGAGGGGAAGGTTCCCCACAGTACCGATATTACCAAAACCTTTTATTATTGTTAGTTAGCTCGTGTGTCTTTAAGCTGAGTTCAGAGAGGGGAAGGTTCCCCACAGTACCGATATTACCAAAACCTTTTATTATTGTTAGTTAGCTCGTGTGTCTTTAAGCTGAGTTTGGAGAGGGGAAGGTTCCCCACAGTACCGATATTACCAAAACCTTTTATTGTTGTTAGTTAGATTCCTTTCAACGTTAAAATGGATATTGAGTAACTGAAATCTCAAATCCAGTAGAGGCAGGAAGGACCACAACAAACATAGTTAACCAGGAATGACTGTGATAAGAAAAAGGACCACATTTCTTAATGCCACGTTTAACACATGTGTGCACCACTCATATATGTAGTTGAAAAAAAAATCTTTCATCGAGATACAAAGGAAATATTTCTCAAAGTGGCCTCTATCTCTCTCTTTTTTTTTTTTTTTTTTTAAGGCTCAGTAACTCCAGCCAATCAGAATGCGAATGGAGGCGTACCAGTTGATGCTGACCCATTGATAGTAAACTGTGAGAAGAACAGTTTTGACGCTGTCGCACAATGTGAAGAAACTGACCAGCGATCTTCGGACAACGGCGTATCTAACAGCCCCACGAGACGGTCCCCGTGGACCCTTGGAGATTCTTCTGGTGGTGAAACGCAAGAAAAAGGTAAATATATCTGTACATCCGTCCTTATTAATGTAACGGTTTTCATCTAAGGTGAGATTTTCATATATTAATGATACTTGTACATATGACGTCACGGACTTTCTTCAGTCACAAATTGAAATTAAAGTTAAAAAGGAGAAAAACAATCTATACATTTTAAACAATTAAGCAGTGGCTGAAGTATTTTTATAAAATAATTTTATTGTAATTTCCGCTCTGTTTCACTGTTCGAAAAATTTTATCAAGAGTAATAATTACAAACTGATCGTTGCAACAAGTGTTTATTCAATGAAATATCAAGTGCTGATTAATTTTCATTTTTTTTCACAATGGTTCTCTGTCATTTTCACGACATTTAGAACCTACTGTGCAAGATTCTTAGATTTAAATTCCGTGTTGACATTAACATCCAATTTTATTATTGTTTGTTATATTTCGCGCTAAGCCACTCTATCGGGGGCTGTCCACACTAGTTGCTCATATTTTTTCAGTGATGAAGTATAGATAAGACGGCTAATCATCACCACCCACCGCCAACGCTTGGGCTGCTCTAATTGTTCGTTTTGAATTTTGTGCAAAGCTACACCTTTGCTATCTAAGATAGCCGTCCCTAATTTAGTAGTGTAAGACTAGAGGGAATGCAGATAGTCATCACTACCAAGTTTTGCGCTACTCTTTTACCAACGAATAGTGGGATTGACTGTTACGTCATAACGTCCCCATGTTTGGTGTAACAGGGATTCGAACCCACGATCCTTAGATTACGAGTCGAGCGCCCTAACCACCTGGCTATAACGGGCCCTACTCTAATTAAAAAAGTGATAGTTGGCCCAAAGTACACACTGCGTGTTTATTTGCAGTAGCGAGACGCGAACCACGGAATCTCGGCTAAACTTTGCAGGTCTTTTTGTTTTCGATTTATAAGGGTTTACCGATTTGTAGCTTCTTTCATGTGTCGCATTGTTTATCACCGAAATCCCATGCTTCGCATCCCGTTACCGAAAAAAAAAAAACCACTATTTAATATGAAAACAGTGTAGCCTTGTCGTGAAATCAGGTGAGCAAAGAAACTTATTATACTTATATTGCGTCTGAAGTATCTCATTCACAAGCTAAAACTGCCCATATAAATTAAACAAATATCTCGATGTGATATAAATAAATAACTTTACACCCAGGTAAATAAAAATATATTACCTGCGGAACCATGGAAGCGCGTAATTCGCTGTAATAGGTATAGATTTATGGCGAAGTTAGAAAAACATATAAGTTAATCTGATGGTATTTTCAGTTGCAATGTGCTCAACTAAAGCCTAGCACTGAACAGTTTTAATAGCTAGCCCTAAATAATGCCCGTTCCAGATCATATATAAACTTTTCTCTGGCAGTGTTTTACACAATAAGAAACTTTTCCACATTTTCTGTGGATCTAAATTCATCTTAAGCATATTAAAAGTGAATCTGTTACTATTAGGAAACTGGTCATTAGTAAGTATCGAAAAAACAATGTGTTTGTTGAGAATGGAGGTGTGTGTGGAGCAAAGTTATAAGTGATTCGACGTTGTTAGAACTAGAATTCTAGAATAAAGTAAATTCTTCTGGAAGATATACATGTACGCTTGTTTCTATTCATTGTGAGAGAACATTTGTTTCTATAACAGTATAGTAAAAAATACCAGCCAAGTTAATCTATAAATGATTAATTTAATAACCAGCTCACGTGGCTTTCGGGTGTTATTGTTTTACTTTAATTCGTCTGCTTTATATCTTTGATTTTCTATCCACACCTACTAAGTTCACTTTAGACCAACAACTTAACTGGGGTTAGAGAAATCCAAACCTTTCGCAGCCTATATATTCTGTGCCCACTTAGTAGCTGGCGATTTTGGTGCTTAAATCTACCAAATAAAACAAATTTTTACTTGTAACTAACTGTCTGCTACCTCGTGCTTTGTCATGTACAATTAACTGTTGGTTTATTCGCCTTTTAATTAATAAACATTTAAAGTATGTGTGTAAAAAGACGCCGTACTTTATTTCTAGATAGACAACTAACTACGTGTTTTCTAGTTTGAAATCTTCCGACTCAGATCGAGTTATATATTTTAATAATACCTAAAATAAATATGTAAGTAAGCGTCCTCTTTGTTGTATTTTTTTTTGTGTTTTTTATTTCGCGCAAAACTACACGAGGGCTATCTGCGCTAGCCGTCCCTAATTTAGCAGTGTGAGACTAGAGGGAAGGAAGCTAGTCACCACCACCCACCGCCAATTCTTGGGCTACTCTTTTACCAACGAATAGCGGGACTTACCGTCACATTATAACGCCCCATGGCTGAAAGGGCAAGCATGTTTGGTGTGACAAGGATCCGAACCCACGACCCTCGGATTACGCCTTGTGTACTTAGATTTTTTTTATCAACACAACTTCAGTAACCAACAAGTACCAAAATGTTAAACGTACAAAGACATAAACCTATATGTCGGTTGTTAAGCAAATTATTCTCCTAGAAAAAAATGGCATCCCTTTAACAACATCAGTATCAAAGTCGAAAAAACTGAAATAAATGAACCAAATATTTTATGATATTTACTTTTTTGTGACGGACGTTCCCGTTGTCACCTGTAAAAATAACACCTAATAAAAAAATAGTGGTATATATGTGTGTATGTCTGTACTTTATGGTAGACTCTGATTTTGTCTCTCATTCACTTTACTTTGCAACAACGGCAATCCATCATTCTCGTTCCTGGTGTACTCTTGACGGTCACGCGTAATTTCCTGCACGAGGCCCGTGTTCAGGTCGTCACCAGCACGATCTGTGGGTCACTAATTACCCTTCATTACTTCACGATCGAATATGACAATGGCTATTGATGTGGTCTTACCTTTCTGCTAGGCTTAGAAAAAGACTAGAGAATTCGCCCAGGGCGAGAAGACTGCAATAGCATAACGTGATTGTAAATCAGGATTAAACGTGAGTTACGATCGCGCGCGCCACGCGGACAAACCGTGCACCATTTACCTGCAAATGTCGGTTTTGACAATAGGGCCATCAAATATCAAACACTTTGTGATTTAAAGTTCAAATGTTTCTATTGAACTTTGAAACGCCCTTTAGTGGTTGTTTCCTCGTCGTATCTACATAGTTGGATATATTTAATGACACCCCAATGTAACAAACGGCTGTTTGAAAGTAAAATAAAACTTGTCATTCATGCTTTATTTGGTTGTCATATAATTCGTTGTGTCTTCCAAATGTTTTCAGTTGTACTTGTGTTATTAGTTGTTTAGAACTGTGAAGAGGTTACAACCAATGTGTGCCGAAACTGAGTTATACAAAATACATATACACTGTCTTCTTCCCTGTACTTGTACAGGTAACAAACACCATACTAATTGCAAAACGTTTAATGACACACCAGAACAATACTGTTAGTCATCTGAAACACTTTATTCTTAGCTGTTCCACCACATATGTACAACAAAAATTATGCATTAATATATTTCATTTACACATTCACTGGTTACATTTAATATTTTGTCAGTTGTTATTATTCAGTCAGGTTGATAAGGTTTGGTCTAAGGCTACAGTTGTTGTTTGATTTAGAATTTTTGAGCACAGCCAAATGAAAACTATTTGCATTTCCACCCAATCTTTTAAGGTGATAGACTAGAAGTTAGACATCTTGTCAGCAACACCCACAACGACTCTTGGAATATTCTCGTCTGACCCAGTAGTGGAATTTGACAGTCACCCTTATAGTGTGCACCTATGGCTCCTAAATGCCGAACTCTGTTTTTGTAGCAACGGACTCGAATCATGAAATAATAAACAAATACAAATAAACTCGAAGTTAAAGGAAAAGTGTATAGAGCACATCTTGTAGTTTGGTTTCGAGAAATATCCTTGTTTTAGTACTAGTCTAACGTTATTTGTGTCTTTGGCCTAAACTTTGGAATCGTTTAGTTTATTATTATTAGTTCGCTTTGCTATGGGTTCCTAAATCGACGATATTTTCTTTCTGCTGGTTTTAATTCGATACCTTAGGCCTTGTTTTACGCATCAAATATTTAATTAACTGTTTAAGATCCTTATGTAGATAGACATACCTAAGTGATTTGTTTTAATGTTACTGCATCATTTATTTTAGTTATTTAAACCAAATTAGACTTTTGTTATATTAGAAGAATGATAAGTACTGATGTTTCATTTTAGACATAGCTGAAGAAAAAGGGGGAAAAAAACGTTAAAAATTTGCACTACTTCGCTATTTCGCCTGTTTTACAGAAACACGAAGTTTCGTATAATCATATACAAAGTCCACGTTGCTATGATGCATGCTGGTTTCTCTTGTCTAACGTGTTCCGTGATCACGTGGTAAGAGATTGATTAGAATAGGAAAAGAACCTATACCCTAGAACATCACCTGCAGCGCCGGATTATGAAAGAAAGTGCCAGCACGAGGCGTGTTGGCTCTCACCACACCCACCCCACCACCCAGAAATAAAACGGTGTTCGTTGCAGTAGAAACGGGCGACAATTTTTTTTTTTGAAGATGACAGCTAATCAGTTCCTTTTGTCAATTCAAGTATCTACGGGTGCTTGGTTAATAACCTATGATGTACAGCTAAAGTCATAACAGGTAAGCTTAGCTCTAAGTATATCGATTTCAAATTGTACAAATGTGCAGGACGTAAACCAAATGGTGGTGGTGGTGGTGAGTCTTATAAATGCAGAGGATAAAAACAACTTCCGGTTAACAGAAGATTCCGATTAAGGCGTCATTATTAGACGTCAGAAACGTTATGGTTTTCTTTAAGGCGTGTCTTGTACGTAACGCCCAAACTCGGTCACGATTCATTGTGAGGTCGAGCCCGTAACACATGCACCCTTGCCACCTCAGCCTAGAAACTAGACCCTGAGCCCCTTTTACAGCATGCGGACGGAGGGGCGTTCCTAGCATTTTATTTAGTGAAAATTCCAATTACTCGTTGTCTTTTTAACGTGTGCATGTGTCAAAATTAAATACCATAAGGTCATTGACCTAAGCTTTCTCTGAGTGTATTGCGGTATGTTTTATGCAGCGTTGATTCCAAAATGACCTACTTCTCTGTGATATGCGTGGGATCAGGTCTCCGTATTTACACGTATATATTTATTTTCTTGTCCAATAGACTTAATTAAGTGTGAAACCTTCCAAGCCCCACAATAGTTGTAATGTCTTAAGTATTTATTTAAAACTAAGATTAGACAGTTATTTACTAAAGGTTTATCTTCTGTTATTTTTATCGTGATCTTTACAGACAGAATGGTAACGTTACCAGTGTTCCACAGAACTGTGCAGATGTGAAATTAAGTGATTGTGAAATTGGCTACCATGTGATTCTGAGTAATTAATTCTGTTATCTCTTCTAAATTAGCCTGCATGTTGAGTTTCACTAAAATGTGCCCACTTTTCATGCCCTTTACTGTGTTGCTTCTATTAAACAGTTCATTATAATTCCTCAACTGTTTCTTGTAAACTCCTTTTCTTCTTGTATTATGTATAATTCCCATACACTGTTGTACTGTTTCTAACTGTTCATTCATGTGCTGCTTCTAGCATCCTTCTGTTGCTGTGCTGTTTCTCATCCTCTTCCATTGTTTTTGTTTCTAATTCTTTTCTGTTGTGGTGTTGTTTCTAATTCTCTTCTATTGTTATGTTGTTTCTAATTATCTTCTGTTGTATTGTTTCTGATCCTCTTCTGTTGTGGTGTTGTTTCTCATCCCCTTCCGTTGTTGAATTTTTTCTGATTGTCTTCTGTTGTTGTGTTGTTTCTAACATCCTTCTGTTGTTTTGTTGCTTCTGTTTATCTTTGTTTTTAGCTTATTTCTTAACTCTCGTAATTGTCCAATCTCAGCTCTTCTTATTTCAAAACACTCTGTTGTATTAGATATCAAGTTTTTGTAATTTTCCCTCCTTTTGAACATTCCTTAACGCTACAATTAGTTTAATTTTTCTAGTCCAACACGTAAATTATATCACATGTACTTTATTTTCCTCGCAACGCATATAATTTTCTCTCTTTAGAAAGAAATCTTTTATAGTTTTTTTATCAATTGAAACTGAATATAACCCACACAGTAATGGAATTTTAGCCTAGCATGCGTACGTTTGCCTGACTCATCACCTAAATTATAACAGAAAAGGAATGTGGAATCATTTATCCCACAATTCTTTTATACCTACCCATTTTTCTACCTACTATGCTCCATATTCTAAAAGTCCTTGTCTGTATATAGAGATTGTCGAAGTTTATTATTATGAGGTGAGATAGTAAGCTTTACACGACTTGGGTTTTTGTCAGCTGTTTCGTTTTCGTTTTACTGTCGTGCTTTCAGTTTTCGACCGTAATTGCTCAGAATATAGGTGTCGCTAGTGAGAACCCCTTCCATTCACAGCACTGTGGTCAATTATCTCGGCAAATTATTTTTAAAGATTTTCAAGGGAAATTCCCCCAAAAGAGCTACTGTAAACAATCAGTTTCGTAAGTATACCCCTCGCATGACTGATCGTACGTTCTAAGCACTGGTTTGGAAAGGCTATGCTATCTTCAGAAAATTACTACTTTATAAGACACCATACTAAAAAATTTTTCGCTCGTCCATGTTTGTCCGAATTGTTAAAATAAGGACAAAACCGGAATGTTTACATCATGGTTACTTATCAATAAAAGTATTACTTGTTTGACTTAGTGTTAATTTAGTTAACTAGTGTTATTCCCCATTTACTGTGCCCCTGGGAGTCCGTGGTAAGTTTATAGATATAGTTTGGTTTGAATTTCACACAGAGCTACATGAGAGCTATCTGCGCTAAGAGAGAAAGAGTAGAGAGAGGAAAGGCAGCTAGTCATCGCCACCCGCCACCAACTCTTGGGCTACTATTTTACCAAAGAATAGTGGGATTGAGAGTGGGACGGGAATTCGAACCCGCGACCCTCACACTGCGAACCGAGCGTCCTAATCACCTGGTCATGACGGATTAAATTATATACTTACAACCCTAGATTTGAGTCCCCACGGTGGATAAAGGGCAAATCGCTCATTCTATAGCTCCTTGCTAAAAGAAAAAAAATCCAATTTACTGCCTTCCTGTGGTCATTATGTGAAATATAAACAATCTTCCCAAAAAGCTGGCCCAGCATGGCCAGGTAGTTAAGGCACTCGACTCGTGGTCCGAGGATCGCGGGTTCGAATCCCTGTTAAATCAAACGTGCTCGCTTTCGTAACCGTGGGGGCTTTATAATGTTACGGTCAATTCCACTATTTGTTGGTAAAAGAGTGGCCCAAGAGTTAGCGGTGGGTGGTGATGTCTAGCTGCCTTCCCTCTAGTCTTACATTGCTAACTTAGGGACGGCTAGCGCAGATAGCCCTCGTGTAGCTTTGCGCGAAATTCAAATCTAACAAACCAAACCCAAAAAGCTTTTTTGTTTGAAGCTAAACATTGTATTAGTTTTGTGGAACTAACTAATTTTTCTGGCTAGAGTAACAACGAAAATAGAGAAACAAATTCTAAAAAGTTGGTATGATTAACAGTTTGCTCAGTGTTTTCGAATAGCCATTCTACTTTGAGCAGAGCACAGAGCAAACGTTTTTCTTATTTGGTTAAGAGCTTCTTCCGAGAGTACGGATCCTAAGAAAATCATGAGTAGCAAATATGATAAATATAAATCTGCTTTCTGACAATAATTGATACTGGACTGATGTCTGTGGTTTTACACACTTACAGGTTTAGTTACGGGCTTTGGTATATTTCTACTTCCAGAGTTATGTTTAAGCACAAAGCTACTAAGTAGCTAATCTCTCTGCTCACCACACGGATCGAACCCGTGTGGGTTATTATTATTATTATTGTTATATTATTATAAGCTTGTTACCACTTAGAGGAGATGAAAAATTCAAGTCCGCATCCAAATAGGCGATCTATAATTTTGATTTGTTTGATCAAACGTACCACATTTTCCCTCTCATTGCAAATAAGACACGTCCTTGAGCCTAATGAAGGAACTTTTCATGTGATTTTTTTCTATGCTATTATAATCACTACATTGCTTGGTATATAGCCTTGTACCCAAATAAGTCATGAAAACAAAATAAGACACCTTATGATGTTTAAAACTACCCAGTTATCACACAAGCTCAAGTACAGAGTTCCTTTCTTTGTGGTCCATGATAGTAAGCAATTTTTAAAGTTATTCCACTTAATTTAGTATTCATGTGGTATGTTTTATTTATCTAAACGTACTATTCTATAATTTATGGCATAGAATATTTCAAAATATTGACCATGCTCTACTTGTAAGTAAAGTTATGTTGTACTTTCAAGACAATTTTGCTTGTTTTGTAATTTCTGCTCAAATTTTACACAAGGGCTCTCTCCACCAGTCCTCCATAACTTTAATACACCAGAGAAAATGCACCTAGTCAGTAGTTTCTATCACCAACTCGAGGAATACTATTACCTGACTATTACATCCCTTCTTTGCACACTCACAATCTGGAAGTGAGAAGCGACGTTTTCGGAAACGGGACGCGAACAATTGGATTCAAAGTCTGACACTCTAACCGCTAGATCAAACGTGGCCCGCATACAATCCAATAACTGTTGTAAATCAGGCTGTAGATAAGTGACCTTTATAGTTTCTGCACATTGTTCTGTCCTAAACTGGTCAATGGTCGTTTGGACACTGGTGAACTTTACGTTTGTAACTGTAATTAGGTCAGTTAATAGAAGTGATAATACCAGTCAGATCTTAAAGGTTTTTAGTGGTGAGTATAGATCTGGATTAAACGTATGCATGTGTAAAGTGCAAGTTAGAAGTATAACATTTTAAAAAGTACAATTAAAAGTTTTGTTTACATTGTTTATTACTGTTATTTTTTGTTTGTATCAGATTTTAGATTTATTTCATTTATTCTTCGTGTCGTTATAGTTTGATGCTAATAAAAGTTGAGTCCGTTAATTGACTAGTGTTGCTTACGTGGTTTACATCATTTCAAACCAAATAATATCTACATTCTCTGAGAAAAATTCACTAAGCTCAAAACTTTGCGATTTTTCAGTTTTGATTTTCTGGTTGACCACACACATGCAGTTAACCGTGATGGTTACTTTCAAACACTAAATTAAGGCCTGCCATGGCCATGTGGTTAGGTCGCTCGACTCGTAATCTAAGGGTCGCTGGTTCGAATCCCCATTGCATCAAACATGCTCGCCCTTTCAGCCGTGGGGGCGTTATAAGTAACGGTCAATCCCACTATTCGTTGGTAAAAAAGTTGGCGGTGGGTAGTGATGACTAGCTGCCTTCCCTCTAGTCTTACAATGCAAAATCAAGGAGGGCTAGCGCAGATAGCCTTCGTGTAGCTTTGTACGAAATTCAAAACAAACATTAATCTTTAACAAATAAGTGAGAGGATACATTTAGAAGCATTACATTATATTTTGTTCCTTTGACATTCGACCACTCGTTATTCTTTCTTGAAAGGAAGCAATTTGAAATTTCGTGTAAAAACTTCCTCCTAGATGTTGCTATAGGTGTATTTAGTCTAAATCCGTTCTTTCAAGATGTATTTAATAACGCTAAAATTAGCTCTGTTTTTGTTTGTTTGTTTTTGGAACATAGAACGCTAAAAACTGTACTTTACTGATTTCTCTCTTATTAGACACATTATCCCATTTTTGTCAAAATTCATCAATACAACCTATACTGTCCTATTTGGGTCATCTTTCTATAGCCAAGTAGGGTATCCTTTTCGTCGTGGTTTCTGTACATAATAGATTAAGAAACGTGTAACCTAGACTACTGAAATTTTGAGAGGAACGCGTTTTTACATACATAGAAGGGAGTTTATATTTCAGTTTTTGTTGGCCCGAAAAAAACGAAATTATTTGACTAGAAGGAATTAACCTTTAGGATCACTGTTATCACGTATCAACCAGGTGTTTGTGGTACGCTCGTGCCACTGCCATCTTTAATATGACTGAGTTCAACAACTTACAAAGAAAACAAACGTGATTACATATTCATAGAATCGTGCTAGCAGACAAGACCCGTGTATTGATGGATTAAATAGTAGATAAACCTTTAGGAGGTTGTCACTCCGGTCATCTGTCTTTATCTTCGTGTTAGAGCCCACTGTAACGTTAGGTTTACACTTTCTAACACAAAGTAAAAATAATATAATGTGTGTGTGTGTTTATTTATGTGACAACATTTAAATTGACACACGTGTTAATATAGACTTAAAATGAATTATAACTGTTTTCTTATTAATTGGGATCGCGAACAACTAGCCGATTATATGGTTTTTGTTTCTCATGGTATCTTTATTAACGATTGTGTGATATTATGTTCATCATGGTATCTTTAACAATCAATTATATTACACTATATTCATCGTGGTGTCTTTAACAACCAATTATATTACACTATATTCATCGTGGTGTCTTTAACAACCAAGTGTACGACATTATGCTCATGATGGTGTCTTCAGTAATCGATTGTACGACATTATATTTGTTTATCATCTCTTCTGGCTTCCTGTTCTCATATCTCTATAACCTTCTCAGTCTGTAACGCCATTTTAGGAACTATGATTAGGTGGACAGTAAGAATAGATATGTAACTATTGTTGTATAATTAACGATAAATAACATCTCTCTTGTATCAACAGACACACACGATCGATTTGAAACCGGTCTATAATGCTACAATCATTTGAAACTTTAACCAGTACTTTCATAACCAAAATGTTTTCCGCATCTATAGGAACCTAGCTTACATCTGTATTCAAAGTTAAGACATCTTAATAATCGCATCAAGTGAGATGGCGGGAGTGTCCCCCTTCCCCAAGTGGCACAACGATATGTCTGCGGACTTACAACGCTAGAAAGTGGGTTGCAATACCTGTAGTGGGCAGAGCAGAGATAGCACATTATATAGCTTTGTGTTTAACTACAAACAAACAAAGCAAGAGTTCCTTGACGCCATACTTCTTCATAGCTTGAGGGCTTATAAGGCTAACAGTTTAGGGTTAAATTCCTGTGTTAGACTCAACTTTACTATAAAACACTATTCTGTGAGTTTTACGGGAATTACAAATGCGTTGAAGTAACCAACATGTTTCCAAAATGTAATACCTAAGATCTGATAATATAAGCATAGCTTAATTTGTATGTGGAACAACTAACAGAAATAAGTTAAAATAATGGCTATGGTACCTAAAAACGAGTCTCTGATTTCTTATATGGGAATTCATTGACCCAAACTGCAATCAATAACCACCGGCCTAGGCCAGGCCTTCAGATTTGTAAAGTGTTCAAAAAGCATAATTCATTTGTCCAACGCTAAAAGACATTGTTGCAAACCTTACTAGATATTTATGAGAGGTTTGGTGTATACAGAGTGATTGATGTTCATGATTGATTGTAACTATCGTAGGATGAGGACCTAATCTTTACATACGAAAAATGATGTTCTATGTGATGTGGTCCAGGTTGTGGACTACTGCTCTACAGTGCTAATTCTGCGTCGTGAGATTTTATAAATACACTGAGACCATTTTTGTCATAAATCTTTATATAACTTCCAATGTCCGTCAACAGTACGTAGACGGTAGTTTCAGAGAGTCTGTTTGAGATGTTTATGAGATTTAGGTGTCTCTGCACGTTGTTCTTGCGTAGGAAATGGTACATTCATTTGAAGCTGGGTTTTTTATCTTAATTAAGCCTTACCGCCATCCAACCTGAGAAAAAAGGGTTTAATAATGGGGGAATTTGTTTGTTTGGAATTAAGCACAAAGCTACACAATGGGCTATCTGTGCTCTGCCCACCAAAGGTTTTGAAACCCAGTTTCTAGCGGTGTGAGTCCGAAGACATACCGCCGTGCCACTGTAGGGCATAATGGAGAGGAACGGTTTGGAATGACGTAAAACATCTAGAAGATTCAATCCGTTATCGTTCATGGTCTTCCAGTTGGTTTGCCAAAGTAGGCCACAAAAGGGAGGTCCACCTCTTTCCAAAGCCGTAATTTAAATACTGCGTACAAATATGGTATTTTTCTTGGTATAATTGGGTAAACCTAATCGTATACGGAGTATTCCTTGCCATTTTTTGTCCACTTTTCGTGTGGTATCCATAAACTCAACAGAAAATATTTGGCGACATGTTGTGTCCTATTTTTTGAATAGGGACTAACGAGACATAATGGTAGTCCGTAAGCGCGCCCAATCTGTGAAATTGAGTATTTTCGATTCGAGTATCTTTCCCGCTAAAAGGTGCTTTGCATTTTGGTGTCGTAGATGCACTGTAAGAGTGAGTTGAATAACCTTACCCGGTCAAATAATAATAGCTCGAGATCCATAGTAGCTCTGTTATCGATGAGCTATTTTCTCTGTCGTTTTTCATTTCCAAATTAGAGACAGCAACTCGCAGACAGTCCACTGCGTAGCTGTGCGCAAATATTTTGAAACAAACAAAACATTAGTTTTGAAATGTATCACTGTCATGGTCATAAGTTGTTTATATTTTCCTTTGACACACTGAGTTTAAACATATGATTCGTACAATGTCACGACTTGTTTCAGAATGTTGCATGCTACCTACCGTTCGTACAACTTTCAACGATTCATCCGTTCGCCCATGCACCCTGAAAGTTTCCAGTAGAATTCTTGTGATTTTTTTATTTCGAATGGACCACTGTGTGTTTCTAAAATATTTTTGGTGACAACCTTTTTACTTTTCTTTACTGCGTCCGGTGTGCGACTGGTTAGCGGTCGTGGAGTAGCCAGGTTTGTTATTTGTTTAGTAATGCTGGCATGATTCGTCTTCTTACTTTACTGGTACGATAGATATCCCTTTGGTAATACGCTAAAATCTTAGTTCGCCTATACTTTGATGATCTCACAACAGCAGAGCTTCGCATCAGAAAGCCCTATAATGTACTTCTCCTTAAAGGTTCCGTCTTAGACGCTACCCCACAGGTTAACTGACCTGCAACAAGAAGTTAAGGATTTTTAACCTGTGTGAGCGTATCTGCATATTATTACGATTAGTTGAGAATAAACAACCTTTATAGTTTTATATATATATCATAATGTGTGTGTGTGTCTTTCTTATAGCAAAGCCACATCAGGCTATCTGCTGAGCTCACTAAGGAAAATCGAACCCCTAATTTTAGGGTTGTAAATACGTAGATTTACCACTGTACTAGCGGGGAACATATATCATAATGAAGAGATAGATAGTTGTGAAACGAAATCAGTGATCGTACTGTAAGACAATCGAATAACTGTTTTTTTTTTTTAATTTGGCACTAGTTGGCATTAGCAGGTGGATTATAATTAATAGTTATAAATATAAATACAGATTTGAGAAAAAACAAACAAACAGGAAAGATGGTTTGAAATTTCTTACTTTACATTTAAGGTACATAACTCCACGGTAGCTTAGCGGTAGACTCGAAGGCTTATAACTCTAGTGTTCGGAGTTCGATCCCTGCAGTGGGCACAGCGCGAGGACCTATTGCTTGAACAAAGAAAAAATATATTGATTATATCACTAGAAGGGACGAAACGAAACTGAACGATTCACAGGCCTTCTGACGCCTCTGATGTGAGTCTTGCCTTCCAGTTTAAAATAACATCAAGTAGTGCTTCCAAACACACTGTTTGTTTGTTTTTTGAATTTCGCGCAAAGCTGCACGAGGGCTATCTGCGCTAGCTGCCCCTAATTTAGCAGTGTAAGACTAGAGGGAAGGCAGCTAGTCATCACCCCACCACCAACTCTTGGGTTATTCTTTTACCAACAAACAGTGGGATTGACCGTAACATTATAACGCCCTCATGGCTGAAATGGCTAGCATGTTTGGTGTGACGGGGATGCGAACCCGCAGCCCTCGGATTAGGAGTCGAACGCCTTAACCCACCTGGCTATGCCGAACCACTTTTAAATGAACTTTTCTGGAAATGAATAATGAACACATATAGGAAAGTGTCCTACAATGATCTCTTGGCACGATTTGGTTCATAACAGTAGTTAACAGCTAGAACGACCTCCCCCCAAAGTGGAATAGCGGTAATTCTGCGGACTTACAACGCTAAAATGTGGTGTTCGACTCGCCTCAATAGACACAGCAGGTAGTTCAATGAGGATTTACTCTAAAATAAAAAAATAAATAACTAGGACATTGAGAAAAATGTTTTTTCTTGATACTTAACTTTAACTCTGTTTTTATTTAGTTTGTTCCTGTAGTCAGTCGTACGAGAAATATGGACATAAATATTTTTTTGTAATTATCTGCATATATGTTGTCTGTCTCTACAATTGAGCATTGTTACCCAAGTTTTTTTTTGTACAACAAATACTGTTAGTTATAAATGAAATATAATAACTTTATCTGTGTTTTTGTGTTGCATATATATTTATTGTCTCTTTTTGTACTTCATAACCGAGGACTATTCAGCTCTTTCTTATGTCTTCCTACAGAATATCAACTGACAGTAAATAAAAACGTATTGCGCATAACTATACTGTTAATTTTATCTGTGAATAGGCTTCATATATTATAGTCTGTTTTTGTTATTCATAACGGCACTCTTTCCGCTGTTCCCACCCTCCGTTTTTGTTATTTATAAGATATCAAAGAATGAAACTTGATTCTTTTGAGCTATTATTTTTTTATAATTATAGGCTGTTTTTGTAGTGCATATCTAGCATAGTTCTTACTATCATTTTTTACTCAATGACAAAAGTACTTCATACCGATGTCACAAATTTGTAATATTTCTTGCTCATATCTGTGCAAATAGTGATTGATTTTGTAGTTCATAACAGTAATTTCTGTTTTCCAGCGTTTTGTGGAAATAACTTATGATGATTATGATCGAAAAAGAAAAGTAAAAGTGACGCTTTTAACCATATTGTCATCTTTCAAATGGATGTAAATAGAAGAGAATTTTCAGCGTATTAAGTGGTTGTTCAACAGCCATTAGGGTTAAGGTGCTACAATAACAAAAATATATCACAAGCAAACCACGTCACTCACAAAAAAGGGGTTTGTTTTAAATCCTCGCAAAGCTACACGAGGGCTATTTGCCATAGCCGTCCCTAATACAGCAGTTTAAGACTAAAGGAAAGGCAGCTAGTCATTACTACCCACCCCAACTCTTGGGCTACTCTTTTACCAACGAAGATCGTAACATTATAACGCCCCCACGGCTGAAAGGGGCATGTTTGGTGCGACGGGGATTCGAACCCGCGAGCCTCAGATTACGAGTGGAGTATCTTAACCACCGGGCTTGCCGGCCCCCGTCCCTCCAAAAAAGTAAATAAGGGGGTCTATATTAGGGGGTGCGTGTATCATCATAGTACTTGTAGTCAACTTGATACGTATCTACACAAAGTTTTACCAACGGTTTGTTACAGAGTTTGAGATTCTTATCTGTAATATATTATGTACATTATTAATATTGTCTTATCTAACTTTTTCACACTTTACAGTGATTTTTTTTCAAATCCCCAGTTTTGGCAGGAGAAGTAATATATAAAAATGAAGTTAATAGCTGTGTGTCTATTTGTTAGTTTGTTACTTTGCATATTAACATATAGTACTCAGGACTCATCTTCATTTATTAAATCATTATTTTTTAATATAAATGTTTACTGAAAGCTTGCCAAATTTGGTGAAAATACATAAATCATATCGGACAATGTATCGATGCAATCGGTTCACGGTTTCACGATATGATACGAATATCGAATCGCTATATCGCTACACATTTATTATTTACTTACACGTAATACAAACCTATGATATCAAACGTTGTAGTCTCGGCATTGCCAGTTGTGATAAGGCGTTCGACTCGTAATATGATGGTCGCGGGTTCGAATCCCTGTCACACGAAACATGTTCGTCCTTTCGGCCGTGGGGGGCGGGATAATATTACGGTCAATCCCATTATTCATTGGCAAAAGAGTAGCCCAAGGGTTGGCGGTGGGTGGTGATGCCTAGCTGCATTCCCTGTAGTCTTACACTGTTAAATTAGGGACGACTAGCGCAGATAGCCCTCGTGAAGCTTTGCGTGAAGTTCAAAAACAAACAGACGATGTATCGTCCTACTTTTTGTCTTTGCGGTCGTAATAAATAAATAAAAAAGTCTAGAAGTACATATTATTAAATAATTATAAATTACTTTAAGTATTTGAAATAAAAGACAAAATATGTAATACAATAAATCATATAACTTCTTAAAATGGCGTCGATCAGTTAGAAGTTTCAATTTATAAACTTAAAATAATGATGCTGGTAAAATAAAAAACAGTGTGTGTGTAAGACAACAAACTTGTGTAACTTCAATACATTTTAAGGTTATTACGTGTCTTTAGTTTTGATTGTTTTCACCGCGTTAGGAGCTCTCCGAGTAATGGGAACGGCATCGCTATGCACGGATGACAAAGCGAAAAGAATAAGTCATAAGAGCTTACATGTTTTTAAGTGCGTATTTCCTCCTTGTGTCATGTATATGTAGGCCTAACTTGTCCTTGGCCTTATGAATAGCGTACTTCTTTATCCTCCATTAATCGAGAAACCCTTCTCTAAAAAAATAAAAAAACACGTGTATCAGTTCAACTGTTAATAAGTCATTCCCTAACAAAGCGAAATAAGAAGAAAACTGTAGCGGTTAAGCTTTCGATTTTAAAGCAATTTTTGATCACACTTACACGTATTACCGAGCCTGTTCTACCCCATTGCTCTTTGTGTTTGCTTAAGTCGAAAAAAATACCTAGTGGTCTTATCCTTTCTCCGGATCAATGAACGTCTATCTATAAAGCAGTCTATTTCTCCATATTCCGCTCGTTCCAGTTTATCCATGTTAGATCAGCCGAATTTAACCCAAGGCCATGGGATGTGCCCAACTGCAATTATTTAATCTGTACTGATGCATACCCCAATCCTGGTGTTCAGAGAGGACCGAGGTTTCGTGTCCTGTTTATTAACCGCCTAGATTATGATCAATACACGAGCTCTAACGGTGTGCAGGATGTAGCCAACCAAATGCAGCTGTGGTGTTACAAATCAAACGGCACGTAACTACTTGAATATTATCATTTGTCCATTCTAGTCGTCTCCAAAATGGCCGGATAGATTAAAACCGCGAAGTAGTACTCGTTGCGGGATTGGAAAAGGACGACCATCCGAAACTTTCATTAATGGCCACTTCTTGACCGCCCCTCCCCCCAGTGGCACAGTGGTACGCCTGCGATCTTATACTACTAGAAGCCAGGTTTCAACACCCGTGGTTGGAAAAGCACAGAGAGCCTTTGTGTAGCTTTGTGCATAATAAAAGCAAAGAAACAAACACTTGTTGACAAACAATATGAAACTTGACGTTATCACGTTTCGAAAGAGCATATGTTGGTGTTTGATGGAAGACATTATTTGAATAATCATAAGCAATAATATAAGCCCGCAAGTCATCTGTGTCTTCCATATGCGTCGAACTAGTAGAATTAGTATGTATATAAAATTCAAAACGTTTTGAGGATAGTTGTAAATAATCATAATGATTCCATCGGGCCTATTACCGATCCACTGTTTGCCTTGCAAAGAAAACTGAATGTATTACTACTAACCTCTCTGAACAACATTAATAGGGTTCAAATTCGCCTAGGCCTGGCAAGGCCAGGTGGGTTAAAGCATTTGACTCGTAATCTGAGGGTCGCGGGTTTGAATCCCCGTCGCACCAAACATGCTCGCCCTTTCAGCCGTAGGGGCGTTATAATGTGACGATCAATCCCACTCTTCGTTGGTAAAAAAGTAGCCCAAGAGTTGGGGTGAGTGGTGATTACTAGCTGCCTTCCCTCTAGTCTCACACTACTAAATTAGGAATGGCTAGCGCAGATAGTCCTTGTGTGGCTTTGCGCGAAATTCAGAAACAAACAAATCAAAGTCGCCAAATTTCCTGTTCTCTGGATTAGTGCCCTTTGATTAAATTTATTTTACTGTTCGCTTTTAGACACCTTTTTTTTTTTTCAGTTATCAGCTTAGTCTCGTAAGTAAAATTTGTAACTTCATATTAGAATGTGTATTTCAAACATATGGTTTAGTGGCTTAATGTAAGTTACATTAAGTATTTCTATATAAATTCAAATATATGTTTGGATATCTTTAATCTGTGTTTCAAACATCTTGGTCTGGTTGTAAGGCATCAACACAAACCTGAGATCAACAGTAATATATCTTGTTTCAATAATTCTTTTTAAGGATTTTTTACTTAATGTTATACACCTAGTGGACATTAACGATTCTGTTTAAATGTTTTTAGTTTTGTGTATAATATGGAATTTAAGTTTGTGTGGTAAAGGTACTGGCTATTAACACCAGATGGTGTTGATACGAAGACCTGGGCCTAAAACACACGAGACCGTTATTAGCTACACTGTTTTGCTAAACGCTTGAAAGAAAGGACAACTATTTTGGGCGGGGTCAAGGAACGGCTCGCGCAGTAGGCGTGTTAACTACGGTAAAAGAGATGGTGGCCTCGATATGGGAAGCGGTAGTGTGTGTGTGGACTCAGGACCTGCTACGTGATACCAATCTTCATACGCTGGCTTCGCAGGCGCGTGCGTGCGCGTTGACCACGTTAAGTCATGTGTTGGCGCGAGCGGCGGTCATTCTTATGCTGATTATGGCCCTGTATGGGTTTTTATTCTTTCTACTGGATAAACCCCCCTATAGCCAACGTTTACACTTACGTTCAAATATATATATATATATATATCCGGGATTAACATCAAAGTAAAGGTAAGAAAAATAGCAGGATATTACGCACGAGAGTTTTTCTATTAATTAACTCTTACCAGAATGTTAAGCGAAGACATATTTACTAATGACTGCATTCTATGGCCCATCATCTCCCCTTAGATCACCAAGGCTCTTCACCTGAAGCCCAGCACGATAACAACTCTATAACAAAGAGCACAGAGTTAAACTGCCTGCCAGGCACTGACTACAAGGCATCCCCTGGCGGAGGTCAGCGTCAACTTGGCATTTCGCCATTCCACTCCTCTCTCATTTCGCGAAACAACGACATGCTTCCAGTGTCCCTAGGCTCAGTCCACGTTCCCGTCAAGACTGAGCGCCTGTCCCCAGAGTTTGACTATTCTTCGCCTTCTTTGTCGCCGCACTCGCCGAATCCTGCCCGTACTTTCCCGGCATCTATAAGTCTCGGCCTGGGGCTCCGCTCGGCGTTCCCACCGTCTTCTCCGGGACTTGAGCGGTATTCGTCTGTCGGGCTGGCTTGCGGAGTTTCGGCATTAAAACAGATGGAAATGATGACAAGGAATTACAGCGATTTCATGCGCGGCCTTGCCGCTAAATACAACAACCAACAGAATCAAGAAAGGTAGGCAATCGTCTACTGTATTGTAGTTAAACTGTTGACAAAACTGTCGACTTTCACTTGTACACTATTCCTGTAATATAATGCTAATTACCCGCATCTTATATTATAATTAATGTTAGGTTTATTCCACATTTAAATACGGTGATTTTAGTCCTAATAATTAAATTCGAACACACTCCTGTCCGTCAGAAAATGTGTTAAATACAATTGTTTGCCGAAATAAATCAAATACACTACGTTGTTGAACGGAAGTATGATAACTAAAATGTGTGATACATTACATTGTTGAAGGGAAATACTGTAACACGAAAAATAAAATACAGTACATTGTTGAAGGGAGATACTGTTCTAAAAATGACACTAGTTTCTCGGTGGCTCAGCGTTAAGGCTAGCGCTAAAAACTGAGTTTCCCTACTCATAGTGGGTACAGCACAGATGGTCCATTGTATATTTTTATGATGAATAAGAAACGAACCAACGAATTACACTGTCCTGGCGAAAAGTCAACAACCGACAAAGTGAGATTACATTAACATAACCGTTTTAACCGACACATCTCTTATCGGCAGGTTTAAGTTAAGGTTTAAGATAGGGTTCTTACGTTGAGTTGGCAATCAGAAATCAAAGGATATAGCTTGATGAGAAAGTTTTAGGAATGACGATTCTTTATTACTTTCGTACATTAAATAGTACGATGAGTTACCGATGACATGCTATTAACCTCTCGACCGTTAGGTCACTGTTGTTAAAGTCTTACGTGTCGTGTTCTTCACCTTCCATTCGTGAAATAAAAAAAACACAAGGTCAGCCTCTCAACTGACCTTTATCTCTTACAATTTTTATAGAAGAATTTGTATCAAAATTTTAAGTAAATAGTTTATACACGTTTCTATCTTCCGGGAAAGAACAAAAAAAAAAAAAAAGGAAAGGAAATTAGAAACTTCTAGAAAGTCCTACCTCTTCATTTTACAGAATATTCTGGATGTTTCACTCGGATATTGTTAGGTTATACTAAAAGAAATAGGTTCATTTACCGTCGCTCAGACGTGTCCTAGTGGTTAGCGTGTCGCGAGAGCTAGTAGATCGAAAGATTCAGGGTTCGAGACGTAGTACAGCTGGATGAGCACTGTGTTATCAGCTGTGGGAACGTAATAACAATGAATATAAGTTTCGGTATTAGACTGATCAAGCTAGACAAAACCTTGTATTGATGGGTCTGCTGGTTAGCTAGTTAACTGCCTTCTCTGGATAGTTGTTCATTATAAGGGACGGCTATTGTTAAGTCATTGTAGATTTTGACTGGCCTATATAAGAGTTTGAATCTCTACATATGTTTCTGTTCGGTTGTCAACTCTGTCTTATTTAAAACCACTATGCCCAAAAACACAAAGGAAGGTTCAATAAAAATACTGCATCGTGTATTAGGTGGTGAATAAAGTAAAACTTATCTAGTACGGTAGCATTTACGCTATACAGCGAGAAATCGGTGTTTCGCGCTATTTTAAATGTTTTCTGTGCCCATTGTCGGTAAATGATACGTATTTTCGTCACAGTATTACAAACCTACTGGTTCACTGCCCTTGTGATAACTTTTGGAATATCCCTACTTTATATCTTGTGACTTAGGTTTCACTCTTAATTAAACCTATACATGGCAAAGCAGTAAATATCATAAAATTTGTTAACCCTAAAGGAGTAATTATTATATAATCAGTTAGCCCTAAAGGATTAAATGTCATAAAGTCGATTAACTCTAAAGGTCAATCCTAATGGAGTAAAATATAATATAATCAGCTAACCCTGAAGAAATAAATATCGTAAAGTCAGTTAACCCTTCTTTTGATCTGCTATTTTGCATATGAAGTAAATGGTCATCTGACTAGATACTCAACTGATTTCTTATAGAAAGAATATAATACACTAAAAACACAAATATTAATCACTGAAATAGAACAGTTGGCTTATAACAGTGTCAGTTACAACACTTAATTTGTAACAGCGTTAGTTCAAACATTTGGCTTGTAAGTGTTAAAACACTTGGTTTGAAATACTGTCGATTAGAACACTTGGCTTGTAATAGTGTCAAAACACTTTGCTTACACTAGTATTAGTTAGAATAGTTGGCTTGTAACAGTGTGCCAGTTAGAACACTACCGATGTGTACCCCGTGAAAGATTAAATTCTTGGTCGATTCTATTCGTTGCTAGCCACCATATGATTATAGGTGAACCTAGTAAGTAAAGTTCTTAAACATATCTAATTATTAATCAATCAAAAAATCATTAGTCTATTATCACAGTCTGAGAACAAGATCACGATCTACCAGTAGCCAAAAGCCCGTGTTGAAAAGATGCTTAAAAAAAACCAGAAAAAAACACCCTAAACAAACACTAAAAGCGATTTCCTTACGCAACCGGATGTGACGTCATTCAGAATGAAAAATGGCGGTGTTTTGGAATGGCAGATTTTTCTGCTGATTACTTTCATCTTACTAACAATATAAGGCTTAACAAATGAGTAATTCTAAGCCTAGCCACTCATGACTCATACCACGAAGCCAGAAACGCCTAATTAGAATAAATTTCGACTGACATATGAGCATGATCTTATCTAATTATCAATGAAGTTTTCTTCCCATGGTACTTTGATCAGATGACCCATTTAGGGAATAAAGAAGAATAGCTGATATGAATAATAACTAAAGTTGATTCGAATAAAGTAATAATAACACGATTTCTTAAAATTAAAAGAGAATTCCGAGAGGTTTCATCGTCATTGAATTAAAATCTCTAGACTTGGCTGAGCGGAACAAGCCTTCTTTGTTGTTGGGGAGGAAGGGGGAGCTTGCTTTTATGATCATTATATTTCTTTTAGTATGATTCAGAGAAGAAAAGGTACGGCTATGACAGTCTTTAACCCTCTCATGAGCTTGGCGTGTTCCTTTCACTGCCTTTAAAATCTTACTGTAATTTTTATTTCGTTAGGAAAAAAAGTTTATACAACTTTGCACGGAAACAAACAACAGTTACTATAAAATACAACAATTAAAAATAGATAAAACGTTTCTTCGAAGGCCGAAATGCAGTCAGCCCAGATAAGACAGCTCCACGCGTGGCTTCGCGCCCTTAAATAACAACAAATATATTTATAATTTGTAACGAACACGGAAGCAAAATGTCCCCCCTAAAAAAAAGAGTATATATTACGACCTTCAGAATATATTAGTTGAAGTAGACATATATTAAACCTTTTTTTTTTTTTTGCGTTAGAACAACTGGTAGTTCTCCCGAGAAATAGCTATTTTCGTCTGCGGTTTTGGAAAGTTTAAATCCGGGTCTTTATTGCTCGCGGTGAACGAAGCAGATAGACCAACGTTAAGTAGCTCTAAAACAAACGTGTATGTGGTGTTTAACCAATTTTATATTGATGTGTTTTCTCAGTACAATTCTGCACAATGGGCTGGCTATCTGTTCGCTGTTTTCCGCGGAGAATCGAACCACGAATTTTAGCGTAAACTTACCGCTAGTCCACTGTAAAAACAGATTTTATGCAAGGACGTAAAAGTCACACATCTAACCCGGAAAACAAAACAATAAAAAAATTTACTATTTACCTGGAAATCAAAACAATAAAATCATTTGTTTCTGTTGGAGATTTTCCTGAAGGTAATTGTTCATGGGTCAAGGCTAGGTACGTGTGAACAGTTTGTCAACCGACATATAGAAGGAAATACAGATAAAGACTGAATCACAACTTCCGGTTTTGTTGTTGTTGTTTTTTTTATCATCATTCGCGTGTATGGGAGTCATTTTACCACTTTGTTACATGGTTATTTGTTTGGTGTAGTAACCTTAAATTATTTACAAATACTTTTGATTGAGACTGAAAGTAAGTTAGAAATGTGTATTTCATTATAACGTATTAATAAGTATTAATATTATCTCAAGTGTAGAAAAAACATTCGTTTCATGCTATTACTCCAAGCGTCAGAATAATATGGTACTAAGCGATTTCCGTTAATCTAGGTTATTGTCTACTTTCACCAGTAATTACAGTTGTTTAGTGATTCTGATGAAACACGTGGTTGAAACATGTCATTAACCATTATTATATTTATTTTTATAAACTTATTACTAGAACTAACTGCTTCTCTGCAAAATCTGTATGATATAAGACATCGAAATTCTTGAGTGTAGCATTGGATAAAAAGGGTTCATCTCTGAATACGATGAAAGGAAAAAAGTCACATTTTATTTAAATACCATAAATATTGTAAAGAAATAAAAAATATATTAAATCGGTTATTAACTGACAATACATGATTTATACACATTGACAATACAAATTATGTGTGATGCCATCACTAGTACAGCGGTATGCCTACGGGTTTCCAACGCTAAAATCAGGGGTTCGATTCCTCCTGGTGGGCTCAGCAGATAGCCCGATGTGGCTTTGATATAAGAAAACATACACATACACTAGTGTGCAAAGAAATGGAGCATTAAAATGTTTGTTAATTATAAATAATGGATTGTTTGATTAATACTGAAGTTATTTTATTTTATCACCACGTAATTTTTTCCCAGGATTCCTGAATACGTACAATAAAATACAATGATTGTTTTAATTTAGTTTTGACGTATAATTCTTTGGTCAACAATAATGACCTGGAATAATTTATGTGTTTCAGAAACTTATGACGTACTTTCACTGTTCATCCCCGTTGGGAGAGTGATAAGTCTTCAGACTTGCAACGATAAAATTAGGAGTTCGATTTCCCGCAGTGGACACAGCAGATAACAGATAGCTATAAGAAAGCACACACACACACTGTCACAGTTATTATCAAATGGCCAAGTGGTTAAGGCACTCGACTCATAATCCGAGGATCGTGGGTTCGGATCCCCGTCACACCAAACATGCTCGCCCTTCCAGCCCTGGGGACGTTATAATGTCACGGTCAATCCCACTATTCGTTTGTAAAAGAGTAGTCCAACAGTTGGCGGTAGGTGGTGATGACTAGCTAGCTACCTTACCTCTAATCTTACACTTAAATTAGGGACGGCGAGCGCAGATAGCCCTCGTGTAGCTTTGCACGAAATCCAAACAAGCCAAAATCTTCGCCAAGACGTGAATTTCAGTGAATGAAAGACCATGTGAAGGCCTATCTATTTTCTAACTTACAACTTCTTCCACAACAGACTAGTTTTGCCGAATTCACGGCTCATTGGTGCTTACTTGGATAACCAAAGCAAATAACACTATTCTCATAACGTACACCGTCAGTATTATAATCTTCTCACCACGGTGATTTTGTTTTCACACGTGTAATAATCTCATATTATAAACAACCATTATGTTATAGTTGTATTGGCACGTGTTTAATACTAAAACAGCTCTTTAATAATTTTAGTAATTTAACTCTCATGTTTACCCCTCCCACCCCACACAAACTTTAAATCAACTTTTCCTCATGGGAGGGGGAAAAATCACCAGGATTTGAAATATATTTTTATTTTCAGGAACGGAAAGAATAGCTCCATTTTAAATAAGAATTAGGAATATTATGTCATAATTCAAAGTGACGTGGTCAGTCCCGTGACTTTATATACAGTACATATGTGCTTATAATTAAGGCTACCAGTTTATATCAAGTTATGGTCTATCAACTCAACCTAGTGCTAGTTCATTATAAATTGCTCCGGTCAGTCGCCATCTTGAAGCTTAATTTGGCTAGTAGATGCCCCGTCGATCGCTTATTACACTGAAAATATGTTTCTATCTCTAATTTTGTTTGTTTGTCGCATCAAATGATTTAGATTGTTTGCAGTTAAGCACAAAATTACTCAGTGGGCTATCTGTGTTCTGCCCGCCACGGATATCGAAACTCGGTTTTTAGCGTTGTAAGTCGGCAGGCATGCGGTTGTGCCACTTGGGGGGGGAGGCAAATTAAGTAGAATTATTATTATTTATTACTGCTATAGACTGCTCATTTATGACTGTGTTTTGTGTATTTAATAAATAAATTTAAAAAAAATATTTTGAAATTCTTTTTCATATTCTGAATTCTTACTCATAAATGTCGTTATCTGCATCGTTTTTGTCTTCGCCTCAGCCTTTTGTTGGTGAGATGCCGATTTTGTATGTCTGGAACAATCGTTTATCCCGCCATGCGCCACAGAAAAATCGATGTGACAAACTGTACAAAACGCACGACTGTCACTGACTTTTGATGCAATGACCGGATATTTTGCACTATACTCTTTCCTAAATTTTTGATTCACAGTTTTAGTCCTTTTAGATTTGTCAGAAACAAGACAATCTGGTGAACGAGGCCTCTTTTTTTTCCACTTGTGAACGATTGCATTGGTGTTTCTATGCCGCTAAGAAAACGAGAAATACCCATCTACGCAAGCGCTGATTGGCTGAAAAGCACTGATGACGTAACTATGGATTCCCCCAGTATGGAGAAGCACCGCACCCAAACTATTGGTAGACGTCGGAGATACAAATATTTTTTTTATTATTTCAAGCACCAACATGATTATCGCAAGTAGCCATTTGGACTACTTTTATTTATTATCAAAATTTATTTGTATCTCACTAGAAATTTCTTTTCACCCCTTTCAAGCCCTGGGGGAACAATTTATCACTTTATTGTATAGGCCTATATAATATATAATAATTTGGGAGTTGCAACAAGTCGTAATATTTGTCTGTATGAGCGTATAGTCGTAATGTATACACCAAAATCGTAATGAGTACGCTCAAATCGTAATGGTTGGCATCTCTGCACAGTTAGCCCAATATGTAGCTTTGCGCTTAACTACAAAAGAAACAATTAATACGAAAGGTATTAACTTTGCCCATAATTCAGTGTTCGGGTATGTCATACTGGTTCTTGACCCTCTGTTAGCCTTTGTAAGAACCACAAGACGGCTTTTCATCTTTTACCCCCCACCATCATCATCTTCACTGATATCCAACGTGCCAGCAATAACTGCGCTATTCTTAGTAATTTGAATGGGGAAGTTGAATAGTTTGTGGCAATGTGTGAGGGGAGGGGGAGTTGTTCTGAATGGAGTTTAGGGTAAGAACTCTCAAAGAATAAATTCCTATGCGACTCCTGCGTCTCAACGCTCTGTATTTCACCACCCCACCACCACAACCCAATTTGCTTTACTCCCAAGTACCTTCCTTTCCTTAAAGCCTTAAGCATGTTACATAATCAATGTACAGATAACATGTCAGAAACTCAGCATCCAGAAGAGGAAGGTTTTTCCGTTAAAAGTCGAATGAAATATGAACATTCAAATTATAGTTGGAAGAAATATGTTTGCCATATTCTTTATCTATTTCTTTGTTGTTGTTATTTTGTTTTGTTTTTTGCGGTGAAAACAGATGAAACTTGTGAAATTATTAAAGCATCTGAACACTCTATTTTATTAAATACTAGGTGGCGTACCCGTCCGCTGTTCAGGTGAAATAAGTATTTCTGTTTTTCTTATAGCAAATCCACATTAGGCTATCTTCTGAGTCCACCGAGGGGAATCGAACCCCTGATTTTAGCGATGTAAATCCATGGACTTATTGCTGTACCACCGGGAGACATCTGGTGAAATAAAAACCAAAGCTAGGAAATTGCGCTTCTTTTTGTTGTTGTTAGCATAATAGACATTAAAAGTGCAATGAAAACACATAAAGGTACCAATATTGAAAGTAATGACAGCTGATTTCAAGAATTATATCAATATAAAATTAGATGGGTTGACCTCCCTCATGACCTTCCTCATGTCATCCGCTATCGCTGTGTCAGGTTGTGCTGATTTGGTAGTTTTCCGAAATTAGATATAAAATTAGATTGGGGTTCCTATTCCCCGTCACACCAAACATGCTCGCCTTTTCAGCCGTGGGGGCATTATAGCGCGACGGTCAATTCTACTATTCATTGGTAAAAGAGTTTGCGTGGGTGGTGATGACTAGCTGCCTTCCCTCTAGTCTTACACTGCTAGATTAGGGACGGCTAGCGCAGATAGCCCCCGTTTAGATTTGCAAGAAATTTAAACCAAACCATATACCCCTAATAACCTTCCTTATGTTGTCTTGTATCACTGCGTTAAGCTTGATGCTGATTGATCAAGAAATGAGAACAAATATAAGTTAAATAATCTCGAACCAGACCAGTTCTATGTATTTTATTTCTTAATTATTTTTGTTGTGTTCTTGCAGCAATTAACCAAATTGCTCCGTATCATTGAAAGGATAACAGGAACGAGTTATTTTAGCGCTAAGCCACACAAAGAAAGGGCTATCTGCGATTTATCCATCGGACATCAAACCCCGGTTTTTAGCGTATAAGTTCTCAAACATAGGGTTGCTTTTTTTGTAAAATTTACAATAAGATATAGGAATGCTATTTTTTATTATATTTTATCTAATGAAAGTAAAATCAACAGAATTTTTGCAGTTCTTTCTACAGCTTCACGTTTTAATATCATTACAAGTCGGGACTGACAGAAATGTGTGGAAGGAAGAAAACAGTCATGACTTGAATAAGAAACTACTGGCTAAGACAAGTACATAGCTGCCACTGAAAGTGTTAAGTCGAAACTGAACCAGCCCGGCACAGCCAGGTGGTTAAGGCACTCGACTCGTAATCCCAGGATCGCGGGTTCGATTCCCTGTCACACCAAACATGTTCGTCCTTTCAGCCGCGAGGGCGTTATAATGTTACAGTTAATCTCACTATTCGTTGGTAAAAGAGTAGCCCAAGAGTTAGCTGTGGGTGGTGATGACTAGCACAGATAGCCCTCGTGTAGCTTTATGAGAAATTCAAAACAAACCAAAACCTTCACTTCTTTCAGCAGCGTAAAGGAATATTATAATTTAACAATTCATTGTGTTATCTTATTTCAACGTATTTCACTAATGAGAAGTTTGATAAGCCTTGATTATTATTTCAGTTTCTTATACCTTATGGTACCTTCATTGCTCGAGTTTCTTTCGGTTTGTGTGTTCAATCTTAAGGACCTCGTTCAATATTTATATCAAAAAGAACTGATATCCAACAGTTGCCCAAGTTGTGTCTTGATTTTTATGTTTTTGTTTCACGTAATTTTCACATGTGTGTGCCATTGTTTAATTTCTTATTTAATTATAAGGTACTTAAAAAAAGTAATACTTCATTTGTTTCCTAACGCTCCTTTCTTCCTGGGCGGTCTTTTCTATTACGTCATAACTGATGGTTTGCTTACCGATCACGTGATATATAAATCACACTGTTGTGAACTAACCTTTAGCTGTTAAACAGGTAAGGTAACTCTAGTCCAATAGCAGCCTCCAAATGTTCATCAAGCTAATGTGACTCCCATATTTCATGTTTGTTATCTGCTTAGGATCTGTAACTGAGTTAGCAACTTGTGTTATTCAACGTTATAATGGTGCGGCTTCTAAAAAAAATATTCGAGGAATGAAGTTATGAAACGAGTTTGTTGTTTTTTTATTGTTGTTATTTCTTATAGAACGATCTGATAGTTCTATTCTTACAATTCCTTGTTTCGCCTCCCTCATGGGCCATTTAGAGAACCATGCATATTTATAACAGTTACAAGAGCCAAATAGAGTCTTCAAGAATCACCAGATCTTGTCATCGTATTTTAGTGCTTCCCTGGTGCTCGTGGCTCTACCCTGGAGTGAGTGTACAAAAAAAAAAAAAAAAACACGAACCAGAGCACACACGCGGGCCCTCCACCACCTCGTTCCGTCCTCCTCACAATCGATGACGAATCTTTGAACTCGCTTCTGACAGGGTTATCATAAACAGTCGTGGTTAAACAGTGTGAATTCACTAAGATCTGATTGACCGATAATAACCGTGAAAAGGAGGACACTACGATGGTGTTGCACGAGACCTGGTCAGTTTGAAAAACACGTTCCATATCAGCGGGCACCGGGAACACAAGCGGGTCGAGCGACGTAAATTACGTATGTTTAGAGCTTTTTTTCTTTCATTTTTCTCCCCCACTTTGTTAACTGTGGTTGGGACGTTTTATTTCATTTATTTCTTCAGATCGTATATCACATTGATAGCTTGATCAGAACAAGCGTTTTTATTACAGGTGTTTTGGACTCTACAAGCGACTCTCTGGGTGTTGAGTGGATAAACACCTGATTATCATATTATTTTGTGACGCCATATCTTCTTATCCCCATAGGAACGTCATGGCATTGCATGTGTATAATAAAGACGTTGGTTTCTAAGGATGTCGAAGTCTATTCAACGGAAGAGAGACACGGAAGTAATCCTTTAAGGAAGATAATTCATTACTTGGTCAAATGATGTTTTATGGGGACTGTTGTTGTTTCGGAAGTAGATTGTAAAAGAACGTTGATATTTTTTTATTAGTAAAACTGATAAAGGGATGAGCAATCTCCCCTCCAGTGACACAGATGTATGTATGTCTCTGGATTTCCACCGCTAGAAACCGGGTTTTGATACCTGTGGTTGTCAGAACACAGATAGTCTATTCTGTAGCTTTGTGCTTAACTTCAAGTAATCAACCAATCAAGCTACATAAGGTGACATATACTAGTGGGCTGTGTTGCCGTGGTGGGCAAAGCACAGCAAGCCCATTTTGTAGCTTTGTGCTTAGCTCCAAACAAACATGGCCAGGTGGTTAGGGCTCTTGATTCATAATCTGAGGGTCGCGGGTTCTATTCCCTGTCACACCAAACATACTTGCCCTTTCAGCAGTGGGGGCGTTATATGTTACGGTCAATCCCACTATTCGTTGGTAAAAGAGTAGCCCAAGAGTTAGCGGTGGGTGGTGATGACTAGCTGGCTTCCCTCTTGTCTTCCACTGCTAAATTAGGGACGGCTAGCGCAGATAGCAGTCGTGTAGCTTCGCGCGAAATTCAAAACAAACCAAAATAACCACAGATGCAACTTATGAGGTTTTTATTACGAAGAAATGGTTAGTGTTAATGATTGATCAGTTTGAAAATATCTGTACACACATACATCGAGTTGTATTGAACGGTTGGTCACTTGATGAAGTAAGAAAACTCTTGATCTAAAAGATATTGTTTAGGTTATTCTCGTTCTTAGTTAAACAATGGGCTATCTTTGCTCTGCCCACCACACGAATAGAAATATGAGTTTTTGCATCGCGACTTGCCGCTGATCCAAAGATACAATGGAAAATCAAAAAAATTAATTAATTAGATCGGTTTCATTCCTAAAGAACTATTTTTAATTTGTCAGCTGACATATAAATTACTTGTAAACGTAGTATTCATAAAATGTCAAATCCGAAGATGACACAGAAATACGATAAAAAATTTTAATACTAATGTGGTTTTTAAGTTTATTTGTTTGAAATTAAGCACAAATCTACACAATGGGCTATCTGTGCTCTTCCACAACGGATATCGAAACCCGGTTTTAGCATTGTAAGTCCGCTGGCTGAGATTCGAAAGGTTCTGTTGATAATAAAGTTCTGAAGCCTCAAACAAATATGTGTCAATCGTCATATTGATTGATATCTTTTTGACAGATTTATTTCATTAAAAATTTGTTTAAGTATAAAATTAGTACATTATTTTATAAGTACGAGAATCAAATATTTCCTAGATATGAAATTACTTTATAATTTTCACACCGTTTTGTTTCTTTCTCAATATGTAACTTAAGGACCATCTGCTCTAACCGTTCTTAATTTTGACCACAGGGAAGGCATCTGGTCAACTTATACACCAATTCTTTTCTATCGAAGAGTGAAGGTTTGATTATCACTCTTATAATGCTCCTACGATTTGTTTATTTAGTGTGTGGTTTATTGGCGATATCAATAGATGCATTGTTTATAACAACAAAACTACACATTGTGCTCTCTGTTCTGACTGATACGGGTATCAAAACTCAATTTCTAACGTCATAAGCCTACAGACTGATAATTCTATTACAGGAATATATAACTCAGAAGTAATATAGTTGATAATTTTATCTCATAAATATATAACTAAGAAGTAATATAGTTGATAATTTTGTCTCATAAATATATAACTAAGAAGTAATATAGTTGGTAATTTTATCTCATAAATATATAACTAAGAAGTAATATAGTTGATAATTTTATCTCATAAATATATAACTAAGAAGTAATATAGTTGATAATTTTGTCTCATAAATATATAACTAAGAAGTAATATAGTTGGTAATTTTATCTCATAAATATATAACTAAGAAGTAATATAGTTGATAATTTTATCACAGGAATATTTAACTCAGTAATGTAGTTGGTAATTTTATCACAGGAATATTTAACTCAGTAATGTAGTTGATAATTTTATCACAGGAATATTTAACTCAGTAATATGGTTGATAATTCTATTTCAAGGATATTTAACTCAGCAATATAGGTAATAGATTTATTTCAGGGATATAAAAAGATTTGAAAGGATTTGAAAGAACTAAAGCTATCATCCTAACAACTGAGAAAGTCTGATACTTTAGCCCCCTTGTGGCACAGCGGAACGTCTGCAAACCTACAACGCTAGAAACCTGGTTTCGATACCCAAGATGGACAGACCACAAATAACGCATTGTGTAACATTGTGCTTAACTTTAAATAAACAAATATTTTATAAGTGTATATTTCTACATTCTAACAAGAAAACTCCAGTACTGATTTCCCCAAGATATATATATATATATGTATATAACTGACGATCATATTAAACACAAAAGGTTAGTATCAACGAAAAGCGTAAAAAGAAACAGAAAGTCAGTAAATGATTATAATATTATGATTATAATAATATTTTTTAACACTAGGAGTTAAGAAGAAGGTGCAGCACGAGGAGGTTGAGAAGTGGCGTGAGCTCCATTCTAAATGTAGGGCTGCTTTCAAGTGGTTTTGGTTGGGTATTGAGGCCTGGTCAGCTGAGGCCAGTAATTATGGGTAAACGAGTACCGCGCCGTCATTTGGTGATCAACTTGCTAAGAAAAGCGACGAGCAGGCGACATCTATAAGACTTAAATGAAAGGGATAGGCCAAAATTATGCCTTTATAAATACCGGGATCCTTATCGGCGTGGGTCCAGCGTGATCTGAAGGAACCTGTAGGCTTAGACTACCATTTTGGTAGCTATTTGCTGTATGCGTTCTTTCAGTTCCAAGAGTGCTTATATTGTTTGTTTAAAGGTATACACCCCACCACCACCAACATACAAAAAAGTGTATATTATCATAATGTGGTGGTTTTATTCGCCTTACCATTTTTCCTATTCACACAGGCAGCGCATATCCTATAGTCTCGTTGCCAGCATACATATTATACTTTCGTTGCCATCAGTACTCCACATGATTGATGTCTTTTTCTTTTCTTCTTTGAATACGAAAACGACTGCACATAAGAATTTCGTATATTATAAGGACCACGTATTTTCCGTATACATAATTTGCTGTTTACAAGTGGTATCGCTGACGATGTTTATCCGAGTTCAAGCATTATATTTAAACATTTAGCAATTATAGAGGAACATAAATAAAACATTAAAGGTACAGTTATTATTTATCAGGACTGATGACACCATTTAGTATTCCAGGAAACATTGAATTTTTATAAGTCGCGGAAATCTAACGCAGATTAACTGAAAGATACGGGAGTTCCTGGACGCGGTAACAATCACTATACGGGTCTAAATATTCATGTGCAATTGTGTTAATGTTTAAGTTAAAAGAGATAGAACTGAGAAAGTAAAGTATTACAAAGACCATATATTTTTGTTGTTGAAAAGGGTGTGTGTGTGTGTTTTCTTATAGCAAAGCCACATCGGGCTATCTGCTGAACCCACCTAGGGGAATCGAACCCCTGATTTTAGCGTTGTAAATCCGTAGACTTACCGCTGTACTGGCGGGGGTCGTTGAAATTGGAAGGAGAAATATAAGACGAAATGTTTTTTTTTGTCACCAGTCCTGATAATCACGTGGTTACAACAGTGCCATCAATCCTGATAATCACGTGGTTCTAACCTTACAATAGTGCCATCAGTCTGATAATCACGTGGTTCTAACCTTACAGCAGTGTCATTAGTCCTGATAACCACGTGGTTTTAACTTTACAAGTGTCATCAATCCTGGTAACCACGTGGTTCTAACCTTACAATAGTGCCATCAGTCTGATAATCACGTGGTTCTAACCTTACAATAGTGCCATCAATCCTGGTAACCACGTGGTTCTCAGCTTACAACGGTGTCATCAGTCCTAATAAATAATAACTGTACTTTTAATGTTTTATTTATGTTCCTCTATAATTGCTCGTTCATTTTGTTCGGGGCGGGGTTGAGTGTTCGGGTTGTTGGTCCCCAATTTATTTTCGTCCTTTGTAAAACTGGTGGTTTCATTTATAAAACAGTATTTGTATGCGTGTGTACATAAAATTTAAGATCATATATTTTCTGCAGAATAGAGGGCGTTTTTAGAATCTAATGAAAGAACATAGTCGCTTGCCTACGAGTAACTTGCGGTCATATATATGTTGTTTAAGAGACTAATAATATGACTCGGTGCAAAGAGGAAAGCGTCACCTCAGTAAACGTTATTTTTCATTCGTTTTCTTAAGATTTAATCGCGAGGAGAATTTTGTTGTTGTTTGGAGTTTCGAACTGTTGTTCCAAAGAACTCCCCTGGCCCGGCATGGCCAGGTGGTTAAGGCGCTTCACTCGTAATTTGAGGGTTGCGGGTTTGAATCCTCGTCGTACCAAACACGATCGCCCTTTCAGCTTGGGGCTTTATAACGTGACGGTCAATCCCCCTATTCATTGGTAAAAGAGTGGCCCAAGAGTTGGCGGTGCGTGATGAAGACTACCTGCTTTCCCTATAGTCTTACACTGCTAAATTAGGGACGGCTGGCACAGATAGCCCTCGTGTAGCTTTTCGCGAAATTCAAAAACAAAGAACTCCCACCTCGTTTTCTTTCGTGTTGATTAAGTCGATGTCGTAATGCAACCACTGGTGGTGGTGTTCCTTTACCTCGCTAGCCTGTAGCCATTGTTAGAATAAAGTAACACGTGATAGGTGCAGCTGCAAACCGCCACCATCCGTTTGGCGCTGGATATGCAAGCAACAGAGCGCGAGCGGTCAAGCATACGGATGTTGAGGGTCATCTGACTTTTAGATCTGTGCTTCGACCAGGGTGAAGACAGCTTCAGGGCAGCGGACGGGATGACTATGATACCGTTATTCTTCCGCTAGAGGGAATCTTTAGACGAATGAATACTTTAATTCGGAATGCCCAGCAAATGGGGGGATCACATCATAATATAACCAACGCTTCTAAAGCAATACCATTAATGCATCCGCTAAAGATACATAGCATCATTTTGTCCATCTTCCAATTGTGATATAGTAAATTCCATGATTATCTATACAACTGAAAAAATATTAATATAAGTTTATTAAATTAATATAAGTCTCAGTTGTTGTTCGTCCTGAAAATGTGGTCTCGTTTCTTTCCAGCAGATGTAAACAAAAGGCCTAACATTATAAATTTATTTACTGGTAGTATTAAGTACGATAAAGTGTAACCCTAACTATACTAAAGCTAAAAACGTAAACAAGTTAATGTTTTAATTTACCTCTTCATTGAATATAGATAGTTAGTAAAGGATTAACTATTGTTAGGCTTAAGACAAATGAACTTAATAGATTAACTATTGTTAGACTCAAGATAAGTGGACTTAATAAGATTTCGATGCCTTGTATTTAAGTAAGTACTGTTGCAATAAAGTTACTAATTTGACTGAAAGTGATTTGTAAGTCTCTGTTAATTTATATTTAAAACATTAGCTAAAATCCACACACTTTGGGCTAAGATTTATCTAAATGGACTATCTTGGTGCTTGTATTTGTGGTTTAACAAGAATCGAGAGCTATTAGAAAGAGAAGTCGACTTCAAACACGATTAGAATCCTTCTATAAATCAGGATATAGAGAATCTCAAAGAAACAATTATTTATTTATCATTAGCGGAGAAAATAACTGTTTATTTGTGTATTCGATTATTATAATAAATAGCGTGTGTAATTTTCTTTTTCAGTTTTGGTTTCGTCCAACCAAATGGAATGTCTCGTCCTTTTGAAAGCCATCTGTCGTATAAATCTGGTACTTCTCCACTGATGGGTAGAAATTCGGAATCATCAGACAGTAATAGTAGGAAGTTAGAAAACCACAAGTCATCCCCGATTCTTGGAGAGAATGTGACAGTTCCTCCCAATATCGGAGACTTTTCCTCTTCCCAAACTCTTCTACATTTAGTTAGAACTGCCAGTGAACAGAGTGCATCTCAGTTGGAGAACTATCTTCGAGGAACCAACAAAAGATCCCTTGGTTCAGAAAACGGATCAGATCCTTTAGATCTGACCACTGGGACCACCAAACGGCCTTGCTTAGATAGTCCAAATGCTTCTTTGCAACGCTTCAACTTGTATTCACCTATTGCAAGAGATATTCGTGAAGCCATTGGTTCTTTAAAATCGGACGCAGAAGCGGTAACCAATAGTTATAATGATAACGGGTCAAAAGTCGGCGTCCGCAAGACTCCAAGTTGGACGAACTTATTAGACGGACGTCTTTCTAGGTCTGAGAATTCGCCCTCTGGAATGTCACCCAAGTCTTCCGAAAGATGGCGCTGCTCTTCTCTTTGTACTGACCAATCTTGTTCAAACAAATCAGATGCTAGTGAGATTGCGCAGTGGACTGTCGATGACGTTGCAAGATTCGTGACGTCTGTGGAGTCGTGCGCCGAATATGCCGATGTAAGTAGATGATTATTGGTGTTGATTTATTGTCTATTGACATCGGTTTGCGGACAAAACAAACTCAAATATATTGGAACAATTATAATGATATCCGTCAATATTATTATTACTGTTTTCATAAAAAGGGCTTTAGCTGTCGATGAAATGGATACAGACACTTTAAAGTACTTTAAAATATTGGTTAATTAATAAAGGTTGAAATTTTCCAAATTTTAAATCGTCATAACAAGTAGGCTCAACATGGCCAGGTGGTTAAAGCACTCGACTCGTAATTCGAGGGTTCGAATCCCCGTCACACCAAACATGTTTTTCCTTTCAGCCGTGAGGGTGTTATAATGTTACGGTTATTCCCACTATTCGTTGGTAAAAGAGTAGCCCAATAGTAGGCGGTGGTTTTTGATGACTAGTTGCCTTCCCTCTAGTCTTAGACTGCTAAATTAGGGACGGCTGGCACAGATAGAACTCGTGAAGCCTTGCGCGAAATTCAAAAAACAAACAAACAATTCAAGCTAAATCTGTATGCGAGCGCACTTCATTCCAACGGACGTAAACAAAAGGCAAAAGCAATTATACTTTAGTAGACACCATATATTAAAAGCTTATCAAAGTTTTTTTTTATAAAATATAACTTCTGGTTGTAGAATAATATTATAAGTTCAGTCCACAAGTGAGTGTTAATTTATCTCTTTATTAAATAAAGGCCTGAAGTAATAAAGGCTTAACTAATGTTATGCCTAAGACAAGTAGGCTTACAGATTTCGGTGTCTACGATTAAAATTCTTTTGCATTATTCTAGAAATCTTGTATTTAAAGAAATATAGATAAATATAGTGATTTGACGAGAAATGTTTTGTGGGTCTCTACTAAAAATAAAACACTAAAATAAAGCAAATATTTTAGTTATAATATCTGTTGTCATACAGCCTTCATTTTGACAACATAATTCGTCGTACGTTCTCACCAGTCAATTAATGATTATCGTAATGACCCTAGCTTTATATATATGTATATACACACACGTATATTTCTAACCTGAAAGGTTAGTTGTTGTTGAGTGCAAAGCTACATAATGTGTTAACTGTGCTGTGTCAACCGTGGTTATCGAAACTCAGTTTGTTAAGTCTTCAGACTCAGCGAATTTGAAAGAAGTTGCAACGTATGTTTTAATTTTAAACGATACTTGGAAAAAATAAAAATTTCATTGCCAGTTTATATGATTTCTCCTAAATAGGTTTATTTTATTTTCCCGAAAAAGTTTGCCTTTGTTTGTTTTCGATTTTAGCAAGCTGCACGAGGACTATCTTCGCTAACCGTCTCTAGAGGGAAGCCAGCCAGTCGTCAACACACGCCATCAACTGTTGATCTACTCTTTTACCAATGAATAGTAACATCATAACGCCCTCACGGCTGAAATAGCGAATATATTTAATAGGAGGGGTATTCGAACCCGCAACCCTCATATTGCCAGTCGAGCACCCTAACTACCTGGCCATGCCGGGCCTTGACGTGGGAAGGTGGTTTGATTTTGTTTTGTTTGTTGTTGTTTTTTGCGCAAAGCTACTCAAGAGCTATCTGCACTAGCCGTCCCTAATTTAACAGTGTAAGACTAGAGGCAAGGCAGCTAGTTATCACCACCCACCGCCAACTCTTGGGCTACTCTTTTGCCACGGAATACTGAGATTGACCGTAACATTATAACGCTCCCACGGCTGAAAGAGCGAGCATGTTTGCTGCGGCGGGGATTCGAACCCGCGACCCTCGGATTACGAGTCGAACGCCTTAACCCACCTGGTTATGCCGGGCCAGAGGGAAGGTGAGTAAGATTTGTTGGTCTGAGACTATTTATTTTAGTACTGTAGCTGCTATATCTTCCATAACTGTTTTAAAGTGCACACAGGAGGTAAATTTGTTTAATTACAAGTTTTCAGACGCTTTGTATCTCTCGCATATTAACTAAGTGACCCCAGGGTCGTGAGAGTACAGGAAGCGAAGGGGTGGCAGATAGATATGCTTTGGAGAGGGGCGAAGGCTTATTTGTTTTGGAATTTCGCACAAAGCTACTCGAGGGCTCTCTGTGCTAGCCGTCCCTAATTTAGCAGTGTAAGACTAGAGGGAAAGCAACTAGTCATCACCACCCACCGCCAACTCTTGGGCTACTCTTTTACCAACGAATAGTGGGATTGACCGTAACATTATAACGCTCCCACGGCTGAAAGGGCGAGCATGTTTGGTGTGACGGGGATTCGAACCCGCGACTCTCAGATTACGAGTCGTACGCCTTAACACGCTTGGCCATGCCGGGCCACTGTATAGTGTCATCAGCGCGTTTCTCGTACATAAATTCACAATAATTAATACAACTCTTGAATACAACAGGTAGCGCCTGGCTGTGCTACAGGATTTATTTTATTGGTGCATTTTTTTTCGCTAAATTCTCGAACGTCTGTAATTCTTAAATCTGATGACTCGATTTAATATTTAGATATAACGCCTTAGAATAGCTCGTAACATGGGTATATAACGTAAAGAAGATTAACTGATAAGTTTAAATTAATGTTATGGGCATCTTTAGAGGCTGAAGTCGACCGCGATTTTAGTTAATTACTTGCTGGACTCGGGTGGTTTTGACTTAATCCTAACTGATTAGTTTCGAAAGTTGTTTAATTCGTACTGCGATTGGCTGAGAAAATAGCAGGGCTAACTTGAGATTGGACAGTTATTTTTCTTGTTTAGAATTGCTTTGTAACTGAAGGCATTGTATTCAAAAGGACGAAGTAGAAAACTTTCAGAGATGTTACTCACCTCCCCTTGATGTCGCCACTGTTGATCTGACCTCTGACGTTTACGTCATAATCGAGTTAATAAATCTCTCTCTTTTCGAATACGTTCGGGGAATTGCACGTGCAAATGATATCGTGTGACTTGTGATAAGTGTACGTAACTGTATCGTAATGATTGGATTAAATATGTTAAGTAATCTGGTCGATTGGGATTAGACTCTTGGCTTTGCCTATGGTTATTTTAAGGGTCATTTAAACTTAGTGTAAATTTCTGATATTTTAGAGCGGTACAGTTTGATGCGGTCACTCTTCAGAGAGTAATGAGTCCGAACGTTCCATGATGTTGAGAGGGGTGATAGTGTCTGCTAAAGTCGAGCTTTATTTATTTAGAAGGTGTGAGGAGTATACAACCAGAAAGTGACTGAAGACAGATATTTATCCGTAGTGCTCTTCAATAGTAAATGTATACATCCGAACTCTCCTTACTTAATTATGCTTCACACAAATGTACACCGGATATGACGTAATTGAGCGGCGTACTTATGAGAAAAAAAAGAAGGGTAGGAAGCAATCTGGCTGTGTAGAAGGGTTATGTTTTACACCTTACTTGACTAAGCGTCCACCACATATCGTTGGGAAGCCGAAATATTGACATTCGCGTGGGTTAGTGATAGTAACTGAATATCTTTGAGATTTCTTTTTTGTTTGTCATATCATAACATGAATGACCTTTGCATGCCAGTGTTTCACTTCACGTACATTCAACACGTAAACGAAGCACAAAAAAACACATGGAAGTGAGAAAACAAAACAAAAACGAAATTCGACTGTTGGAGATAAATCACGTTATAAAAACTTAGTTTATTTCCTTGGCAACATTTCGAGTAGATGCTTTTTTTTCTCTTTTAAGCCGGCTTGCCCCTCCCCTCGCTATGTTCCTTTGCGGATTTATACCGCTAGAAATCGCGTTTCGATACCCGTGGTTGGCGGAGTAGACATATTCCTTTGTGGAGCTTTGTAATTAATAATAAACGTCAAGCCAGTTTACAACGGATTTGATAACACGTTTCACGACATGGGTCAACACTCTGGTTTAAAAACTGGATAAAAACTAAAATATTTGGAAACGTTCCTTGTTTTCCTTGAGAGCGGAGACCTATCGACAATCTACAAACATAACACGACTTTACTCTTGGAAGAAACCATATAACTCCTCAGAACTCACTGGGGACTCTGAACGCGGTCTCTTTTTCTGCGATAACACGCTGTAAACCCAAATCCGCTCTTTGGGCCGGTAGCTCATCGTGTTCTGCCCTGCCTTCTGTAGCAGCCACCTTGTGTAAATGGCTCGCGCGTGGCATCAAAAGCACGGGGTCACGAGACTTTTGTGTAATTGTGTGTATCGACAAAGACTGCCAACCCGCTACTCGAGAGGACTGAGGAAGACTTGGAGTTACAGTCCTGCCTCCTGGGTTACGTACCAACTATTCTCCATCACGTTTTAATTTCGTTCATTAAACTTCACAGTAAGCATTTTCAGGCATCTGGTAGCAATTTAATTTACTTGTTTACTGAATGTATGTGGTTCGGTGCGCCCTCTGTGGGTAAGACCGATAGAACAACACGTAACTCATCGTATACACCACTGATGGTGGTGATGTCTCTCGTATATTCGTGTAATAGCGGTTAAACACGTTTCTTTGAAGTTATATCTCACTTCAATCTAAAGAAGTAATTACCTATGTTTCTTAAAGAAAAAAAACATAATTAACATATAACTGGGCCATATGATATACACATAATGAATCTAAAATTGGATCACTGGGTGACATTGGCTTCGGGAGAACGATATTTCGGGAGTTCTGGCCCCCTGTCCCACCTAGATCCGGTCACCGAGTTTAAGTATATGTTTCTGCTTCAAAAATAGCGTTTTAGTTGTTTAAAACATAATTTTGATTGTCGACATCTGTTGTACAGTCTTGTTATTTTAATTATCGACTTTTGTTGCTCAATCTGGTTATTTTGAGTGTCGGCAGTTGTTGTACAGTCTGGTTATTTTAATTATCGACTTTTGTTGCTCAATCTGGTTATTTTGAGTGTCGGCAGTTGTTGTACAGTCTGGTTATTTTAATTATCGACGTTTGTTGCTCAATCTGGTTATTTTGAGTGTCGGCAGTTGTACAGTCTGTTGATTGTTGATATTTTGTAGCCATACAGATGTACATATATATATATGTTCATACATAACTATTCTTTTATTTTCGGGACATTAAGTAAATTTCAATTTTCAACAAAAAAGAGAGAGGGATAAATAATCAAACAATCTATATCTGTCTAAATACTTTTGTCTTTTCCTGAATCGCCGCCTCCCAGTGGTTGAATGGTAATCTTCAGGCTTACAATGCTAAAAATCGGGTTTTGATACCCGTGGTAAGTAGATCACAGATATATAGCTTTGCGTTTAACAACAATAACCAGTTGTCTTCGAAAGCCCGAACGAAACTATAAACAAAGGTGGTTTATTTTATGAATGTAATAATACTTAATTAAGCACACATTTATAAACATCCTGAATGATTCCACTGTTATATGTAGTGGTTCAGTATGAAGAGCAAGAGGGAATCGTAAATAGCCGCGTTTAGATTGGATTAGAGTAAGCTAATCTATGAGATCTTGGGCGTGGTCATATACATCAATCGGAGAGATGTGATCTCCTTAATCCAAAATTGTAATTAGATTTGAAATCGGTCAATAGATGACGGAACTATGAGCTAAGAGTTTGTACTTGAAAAAAATTTTCAGACCCGTTTTCTGAGCCGATATGCCACAGCTAAAAAAAAAGGTGGAGGTACAATTTTAAAAAAATGCAGTTAGCAAGATCTGGGACATTTCCAATAACGTCATTATTAGCGTAAACGTATATTATTTACGCTACGAGTAAAATTCCAACATAAGATTTAACGACTGTGTAATGGAATATTATTGGAAAATTAAAACGCCAGTATTGTCGCGAATCTGATCTTTCTGCGTTAGAAAATAATAATAATCAAACAGACAGAAAGACGAATGCAGAACCAAGTAGATAGACAATATTTGGTCGTTGTAACTTTAAACATACATTATCAGAAACTGGCTAAATAGCCACGTAAGAAAAGTCTGAAGTTTATCTAATTTAGAACTACCGCCTACGAGTATACTCTTAATACTCTAATAGCGCAGTGCTTGTTCTTATTACAACGCTCCCACAGATTAAAGTGTAGAGGGTATTAACCTGTACTTTGCGGCTCGAACCTTGGATCTTTTGATATGCTAAGAACTACATGACACATGCTCAGGCAGATCTATAGATAAAGTATGCTGACTTCTTTGGTGCAGCACTAACTAATGAGTCGAGCTTTAGTTGTGAGGACTGACACGCTTGGACTACCATTTCTTCACAGTATTTCAATGAATGAAAAAATACGCTTGCTGGCTTCATTCTTTCTTCCAAAAGTAACCACGTTCCCACGTTTTAAGGTACTTTTGTGTAATTCCGCAGGAACTCAATAGGGGATAATTGTACCAACATTACGTGTCTCCTGAGATATATTAATAACGTTCCACCAAGTTCTTGGAGGGTCACCAAGCGCCCTCTTTATTACGTTTTTTTTCGTTCCCTAGCACACGTACCATTCACGCCTGAAATCTGCCGCGGGGTAGGGGGAGAGTTACCACTTTTCGCTTCTGTGGAAGAGAAACTAGCCGATGATAATGGGCCACTTTGAAAGTGAGAAGGTTGGATGTCTTGTCTCAACTTTGATTACTGACCCATAGCGCGACGTGTCTCCTGTTTTGTTTTCTTTGTCATTGGAACCATGCGCATAATGAGTCTGTCTCGGCAGAGTGTTTGAAGATAGGGTATCTCATTTTTAATTACACAATGGACGAGGAGCCCCAAAAGACCATGTCTACGACGGACCTGAAAAGAGACATTAGCCAAAGTGCGTTAATCGTGAAGAAAGATGGTGATCTCAATGGATTGTTTGTTCGTTCGAAATTCGCGCAAAGCTACACGAAGGCTATCTGTGTTAGCCGTACCTAATTTAGTCGTCGCCGCCCACTACCAACTCTAACTCAAGTAGTTCTCATGTAGCTTTGCGCGAAATTCAAAAATAAACAATCGTTCAAGTAGTGAAATTTTACTCTGGCTACGTCGCAATTTTTTGGAAGCAAGCCAGTATAGTAATGTTCCATAAAAAAAGGAAAGCTAGCCAATAAATCAAACAGTTATCGACCAATCAGCCTGACCAGATGTGTAGGCAAAATTCTTGAATGAATAATAAGTAATAGACTCTCCACATTTTTGGAGATTAATTCAAAATTACCTGAGGAACGAAACGGATTCAGAAAATTTAGACAAACGATAGACCATTTAATTAGGTTAACTGAAACAATAATAATAAAAAGCTTTAATAAAAGAGAATGCACTATCGCTTGCGAGATCAACATCGAGAAGCCATTCGACACAGTATGGCGTAATGGTCTCCGGTTCCGTGTGAATGAAATGGGATTATCGCGTGGAATTATTTGCTGGCTCTCTAACTTTTTGGAAAACAGAAATGTAGAGTAAACGTAGAGGGAACTTTCTTGGAGTTCTTCACTCCAGAAGCCGACGTCCCTCAAGGAGGGTGGTTAGCCCTATTCTCTTCATCATGTATATGAACAATATGCCACTTAAAGTCAACCTGTCACAGTTCGCTGATGATGTAGCAATCTGGAAAGTGCCCCAACACTAGAAATAGCAGCCACAAATATACAACCGCAATCTAACAGAATATGTGAATATTGTAAAAAATATAGAATCAAAATAAATACAACAAAAACCCCACTAGTGATATTTATAAAGTCAACGAAACACCAAAAAGCACAACTACAGATTTATATGAATGGAGCACTTCTCCAGACTTCTACATCTGCAAAAGTTTTAGGACTAACGTATGATTCTAAACTTACGTGGAGAAACTTGTAAATAATACAAAAACGAAAATTTGGCGAAAAACAAACTATACTAGGAGTCTAACTGGTAAAAACAGTGGAGCAACAACTGAAAACATCATAAAAGTATACAAAACATATACAAGACCTGTAATAGACTATGCAGCTCCAGCATGGATTAATGTAAGCAAAGAACAATTGAAAACCAAATTACAGTAATTACAAAATACACTACTTACAACAGCATATGGAGTACCTGGAACCACCTCTTCAAAATTTATACATAAATATTCAAACACGCAAACAATAGCAGATAGACTCCTACATAGTACAATAAAATATTTTGATAAAAATTGGAGAAAAAATGAACTATTACGCGAACTCGACAGGTACTGCTTACAATGTGAAGATTGACCTCGGTACCTTTCCCTGATTAATTTATATATTAGATCATTAAGAAAAAAAATTAAATAGTTCAAAGAAGTAAAAAAAATAATAATTTATAAATATATATATATAATAATTAAGTACTAAAATAAAAAGAAGCCACCTATGAGCTAGACATTAGTGAGGAACTATTGATGCAAGATACATGGATATTGCCCTGATAGGGGCCTGAGTAAATGCGGGTTACTCTGGCCCTCATGTAGTAATTTTAACATACTAAACAGTTCACACCAACAAAGAAAAGGAAGGGGGAAGAGGTCAAGTGCTCCTGACCTTCCTGGGTATACCCAAACAACGAGAGAGAGAGTGAACTTTTGATTCACTCTATAAGTACATGTGGAGCGACTGAGACGGTTTTATAAATACAGTGAGCTTTAGTTTAGTTAAATCAATACTGTGAAATAGTCATTCTTAATATTCAGACATTTTAACAGTTGTTTTAAACAGGCCATTTTGTTTCTTATCTTGATCCCTGCCATTAAGCACTACCGTATTTAATGATAAGCGGAATTTTAGATTTAAATAATTTAATAAGAGTCAAATATCAACATCGATTCTTTACGTCCAAGTATGCTTCTAGTTGATTCAAACCTTACATCGTGACGTATGTTTGTAGCTGATTTCAACAATGCATCTGAAGGGTATCATACACCTCCTTATGTTTCTACATTGTTAATTTAATACAGGCATGAAATGTCGGTTGATGGTAGAAAGTTCTCTAACGTGTAGCTATAACCATTAAAAATGAAGACCGTTTTTTTAACCAGTATTCTCGAATTTCGTAATGAGAAGGTGTGGAAGTGTGGTAACTCGATTATACACGCCAGTCTTCGAGGACCTGTCAACTTTCTCTTTCGTTTTGATGTGGTGAATTTATGTGTAAGGACTATAGTTTACAATTTATTGGACCAAGGTATTATTGTTGCTATATAAATACATACATATACGCTGCTATTTGTACGTTTTGTTTTTATTTCTATATCTTCCAATGAACTACTTGACATCTGGGTATTAAATTAGACTGATTTTCGATGGATAATTGTTGTTATATTGGTGTCACGTGTTTCAAGGAAATATCATGCGTGGTTCCATGTTTTTGTTTATGTGAGTCAGTCTCTCCTTTCACTTCAGTCACTTTATGATGTTAGATGTGCAATACTGCTAAAACCTTACGCTTACAGAACGTATGTTCACATCACATGTAATTGTAATCAGTGGATTTTACGATCCAAAGATTGGCGTTGTGTGTTCACGTTATCTGTGATAGTAATAAAGAATTATATGATCAAAATGTTGACTTTTTATGTACTTTATAAGCAATGCCTGATTCAGTTTTTTTTATATATTTTGTTTCTGTAACTCCTTTATTACAAAATTCAAAATTAATAAATAGTTTTTTGAGTTGAATGTTAAACTTACTAAGAATAGTTTGTATTGTCATCTTGGCATAAGTTTAGTATGTTGACTGCCAAGTATTTCAGCTGCTACAATACAACTCTAATGCTTCTTCACTTTGTAACGTTTTTCGTGACGCCATTTTAGATCGAAAGTGAAACAATTTGTAAGTAGATCAAATGCATGTATGGTGCTGACATCTAGCGTTGAAGTTAGGTATTATTGAGAACGAATTAACTCGTCCGTGGCACTGTGTTACCGATTGGCTTGGACGAGTTATCTCGTCTACGGCACTGAACAGGTTAAGACTAACCAAAAGCTAGTTACATCTGATTAAATAATGGTCGAAGTTTTCGTTAACCACAAAACCTACTCATTCAATCGATGAATCTACGGACTCTAATCATATAGATAGTCTTCTCATATTTGTTTCTAGTCATTTTTTTCGTGGCTGATTTCCTTTAAAACTTGTACTTTCTTTTCTCAGTTGTGATATAAACATTAAAGTTAATTTTATTCTTTAAATCACAAGTTCTTGCTGAGATGGAGCTATTAAGACTGGCAGCCAGATATGACGTCCCTTAAACTTGCTTCTAAAAGGTCATGACGATTTCTTAGAAAGTGTTGTTTATATTGTTGGTGTTTTTCCGTCTTCATCTTACTTTTTGGGTTTGAAAACGTAAGCGGAACTTCTAGGTTCCAAACAACATTTTGTTTACTGGTCGAATGTAACATTTCATTAAGTTTTATTCACTTGTGAATAAGAAACGGGTAGAAATTGGGTGGATCTGAGCCAGTTTTGTTTTGTTTTACACTATACAAATGAGCACTCTTATTTCTACAACCATGGGCAATATTTTGGGTCAACAATCGAAGGTCATGGTTCATTCCACATATTCGTTCCCTCACAAACCGAGCCAGTCAGACTATGGGATTGTGAATTGTCTGTTTAGGACCACCGTGTTTCTTTTCAAGATTTCCAACTGTACGTTTCATTTCACTCAAGTCTCTGTGGGATGGTCTGAGCACGTGGCGGGGCCCCTCAGGCCTCTCGTGGAGAGCACAATTGGAAATGATCTATGACCAGCTATAGAGAGTGAGTCGTGGACAGAACAGTGGGGTGTCTGGGAAAACATTATATTATGCTCAAAATAGGGACACCTGTATTCTTGGTCATGAGAAGAGCGAAAGGTTACAACCAAGGCTGAAGAGCATGACCCCGCGTGTCAATTCTCGCCTGAAGCTGCGTTGGCTGGCATCTTTCGGCTGTAAGAGTAGCGCGCTGGGCAATATACGAACAGCCCATCCTTGAATAACAGAAAAGAACGGTCCTGTCAGTAACAGGCTTCTCTGTCGCCATTAGTTACACGAAAAACTTGTATTTCTGGAGTGAGGTAAGAAGCGTGCCGCGTGCATTGATCCTCGTGTAATAAGCTATTCGCGCGCGTGAATAAACGCGTAAGAACAATGAAACCATAATTTATGTTCCATCTTGATAGAGCAGTAGTTACGAAACTGTGCTCAGATAGTGTTGTTTTGGTGTCCTAGACTTCCTTGATGTGAGTTTGTTTTTCTTTTAAAATATTTCTCTTTACATACCGTCAAACTGCTTTATTTAAAAACCGTTCTTCAATCAAATTTGTAAAAAAAAATTAAAAGTTTATTGTTTATAAATGTTCTATATTCATTCTAAGCCCATACGATCAACCAAAGGTAAATACTGTCAACCTAAAAGCTGCGTTAAGCACAACAGGGCTTGTATATAGTTCAGTATTGATGGCAACTAAGCATCTTTCAAAGTTCAAGAAGTAATTAAAGTATAAAACCCGGTTGTTTCTGAGGGCTCGGCCCCTCTCTGACTATCCAGATTCCTATTTGCAGGGTCAAGCGCAGCTCGCTAATTATTGTGCTGGACTGTGAATCTGGGGGTTCCATAGTTCACGCCTCGCTACCACCACAACAGAATCACGTTTGACACATTACGGTCACAGGTAAATTATAAGAGTGGCAGTAAAGTTCCACTATTCGGTTTAACAAGGGTAGCTCAAAAATTGACGATAGATAGTGGTTTATTGGTTTTGTTTGTTTTGTTTTGAATTTATCCCGAAGCTATACGAGGGCTATCTGCGCTAACCATCCCTAATTTAGCAGTGCAAGGCTAGAGGGAAGGCAACTGGTCATCACCACCCACCGCCAACTCTTGAGCTACTCTTTTACCAACGAATATTGGGATTGACCGTTACATTATAATGCCCCTACGGCTGAAAGGGCGAGTATGTGTTGTGTGACGGGGATTCGAACCTGGGACCCTCGAATTACGAGTCGAGTGCCTTAACCACCTCGCTTAGATAAATAGTGCTGACTGTCTACATATGTCGCTTCTACATTAGAGACAGCTAGCGCAGATATCTTTTGTTATCCCTTATAAATTAAGGACAGCTAACCCTTGTTTAGCTTGCGCGGAGTTCAACAAACAGATTTATTTGCTATATGTTTAATATTACTGATAATGGTTCTACAAAACAGACGGGTTCCTCGCTGGTACAGCGGTATGTGTACGGAGTTACAACGCTAAAATCAGGGGTTCTATTCTCCTCGGTGGGCCCCGGATAGCCGGGTGTGGCTTTGCTATAGGAAAAAAAAACGCACACACGGAAACAGACGAGCAAATAATATTTTTTAATATAGATCTGACACCGTCTGAATGAATATCAGAAAATTACAATTCAGTAATTTATTTAGGAGTTGGTGGTGGTTATGATGACTGACTGCCTTCTCTCTATCACAAGAGCTGATAATATTGTCATCATCTTACTGTTTGTTTGTAATTGAGCTAAACTTCTGTAAACTGATTTATCAACTCCCCTTCACCTCCACCCCCCCAGTGGCACGTCTGTGGACGTGTACAGCTATGAACCGGATGTCGATACCCATGGTGGGCATAGGACAGATAGGCCATTTGTATATTTGTGCTTGTCTAAAAATAAACGTTTTAAATTACGGATAAAAAAGCAGCTTTAGCTACTCACTAGTTCTGTAAAATAAATAGGGCTGGAGGAATCGATTACAGTAGGGTCATCCATGCCAACCCACTCAGAAAAAAATAACATTTCCCAGTTCATGTCATAGATTTTTGTGGAAAAATTCGAGCAAAAACTTCAGTTTGATTTATTCAGCCACGTATTACAGCTATAAGATTTTTTAAAACTTTTTCAAGGAAATATATGACATCAACTGAGTCGGGATGGAATGACCTGGTGTTTATAGTATTTTGGTTTCAGTTTTGTTTTCGTCACTTATTTGTTATTATGGATTCTGTATCCATGAAAACAGTGAATCACAAGTAGTTCGATGTATAAATAGTTTAGGGGAGTGCGTTTAACATTCTAGTCGTATCCACATCGGTTATTTTATGTGTCATCATGAATTTGATTTATTCCGTTGTATTTAAATTGTAATATGTACTATATTTTTTGTTTTTAATTTTGCGCAAAGCTACACAAGAGCTATCTGCGCAAGCCGTCCCTAATTTAGCAGTTTAAGACTAGAAGAAAGGCAGCTACTCATCACCACCCACCGCCAACTCTTGGGCTACTCCTTTACAACGAATAATGGGATTGACCGTCACATTATAATCCCCCACGGCTGAAAGGGCGAACATGTTTGGTGTGACGGGGATTCGAACCTGCGACCCTCGGATTACGAGTCGAGTGCCTTAACCCACCTGGTCATGGTGGGCCGGTATAAAAAAAGAAAAATGAATACACTTAGTGCTACATCAAAGATCTGTGACTGGTTACTGAAAGATGTAGAAAGCACGGTCGTACAGTATGTCTCTCACATTTTTTGTGGTATATACAGGAAATGGGAATACTACGGAGTTGAAAAGTCAAAGTTAAATTTGAAATACGTACAAGTTTATTTTTATCTGTTCACGAACTGGACTGAACGTTGGCATAAATTAATTGTAAGCCTGCAAGTCTGAACATTCATGTAGATTAACTGTAAACCTGTTAATCTAATCTGGTGTGGTAGATGACGTTAAAAACCCGCGAACCACTGGTGTGAAAATCAGCAAATGGAAGTTTGGTGTTGGAAGACGTAAATTGCTAATCGTCATAACGTTACACAAGATGGCAGCAGAGTTAGTGTATAAACATAAACATGTATAGTACGTCTACAAAAGAATTACTGTTTAGAAAATGTGCTGTGTCCTGATAGCATATAAAATCGGTTGCTCAGGGCTACAGCTTTTAGAAATATTTGACTGGTAATGTGTTAAACAAAAATGATATGTGAAACTTATAACAAATCAAACAAAAATCACATATGGAAACTTATAACGGATCAAACAAAGGTCACATATGGAAACTTATAACGGATCAAACAAAGGTCACATATGGAAACTTATAACGGATCAAACAAAGGTCACATGTGGAAACTTATAACGGATCAAACAAAGGTCACATGTGGAAACTTATAACGGATCAAACAAAAGTCGTATGTGGAAACTTATAACGGATCAAACAAAAGTCGTATATGGAAACTTGTAACGGATCAAACAAAGGTCAGATATGGAAATTTATAACGGATCAAACAAAGGTCACATGTGGAAACATAACGGATGAAAGATGATATGTGGAAACTTATAACAGATCAAACAAAGATTAGATATAGAAACTTATAACGGATCAAACAAAAGTCATATATTAAAATTGTAACGGGTCAAATAATTTCATATTCAAAAGTAAACTTAGAACTTCCGTTAGATGATAATTATGTCAAATCCTTTGTTGTGTTTTTCCCTTTTGTGATTTGAAAGAAGAAAGAAAAAAAAAAAACGGGTAAATTGTGTGAATTTAAAAAGATTCCGGTAGGTGTCCTCCCTATCGTCAAATTAAACAAACCGGAGGTACGCACTAGTTAATCCAAGAGGTGGCAGGGTCTTTCGCAGTTCAGAGATTTGCGAGGAAATCGTTGAAAATATGGGAATGAGTTATACAATCGGAAACCATTTTGTGGTAACCCTGAAACGTACACAGGAAGTGTGCCCGAGGTCACAGACTTCCCTGTACAACCCTGGAATTATTTTGTGATTCATCCTTCAGTTATTTCTGAAACAGAAGCTGGAAAATCGCCCACCCATACTGCAAATGCAACATTTGGATAGATACAGAGAGAATAATATGGTATATATACAATCCTAACTTCTTGTTTTTTTTGTCTTTGTTGAGTGGCGACAGTATATTGATTAAACTACCGTGGCGGCAACCATCTTCTATCCCAGTGATATGCGGCACCCCTGCGGTAAAAGAAAGCTCTTCGGCCGCGGGTACTTCTGTGCTACTCTCCGTACGTGCAGTCTGTGCCTCAGACCGTGGGAGCTGATGCTTGACTTAACCCACGAGTCAGTTTCGTAGCGCCCCCTGCTGGGATGTGACACTCACTGAATGCATATTACAACGTATTATTTACTTCCTTTTTTTATTTTTTGTATCTCGTGATTGACGATATAAGCGGGGTTTCTTGGAGGGTTTAAACGAATGGAATGAATTACTTAGAGGGTTTTAAGAATATCATTAACATAAATATATATTTGTTGTTTTTTTTAAGTAGCCTTCTCCCCAAATTATAGGAGAAACCAGATTCAAATTCTAGTGTATCGTAAGAGCTTTGATTGCTGCATACCATATGTTCCCGACATCAGCGAAAAATAACCAACATGTGGAAAAAAACTTATAACAAAATGCAAAATTTCAATAAACACCACATTTATTCAAAAACCAAGTACAAAACTAAGGTCTATGCTATGTAAAAACTACACTGACAAACACAACGCCAACATAATTTCTAAAATACAATGCAACAACTGCCACGATTTCTATATTGGAGAAACAAGCAAAAAAACGGAAATTAGATTCAAAGAACACAAAAAACACCTTCACACGTTTTTGAAAACTGCAAATCAAATAAACACAACATAACCATAGGAAACACCCAGATATTATGTAGGGAAAACAAATATAAAGAAAGGCAAAATCAAAGAAGCCCTACTTATACAACAACTAAAACCAAAATTAAATCAATACAAAGGAACACCTTTGGGCCCGGCATGGCCAGGTGGGTTAAGGTGTTTAGAATCTGAGGGTCGCGGGTTCGCATACCAGTCGCACCAAACATGCTCGCCTTTTCAGCTGTGGGGGCGTTATTATGTTACGATCAATTCCACTATTCGTTGGTAAAAGAGTAGCCCACCAAAAATTGGCGGTGGGTGATGATGACTAGCTTCCTTCCCTCTAATCTTGAACTACTAAATCAGGGACGGCTAGCGCAGATAACCCTCGAGTAGCTTTGCGCGAAATTCCAAAAAAAAGGAACACCTTTTACCTACATTAATTAATAACCAACGACGCCCCCTATAATCCGGTACCCTAAGACATGTGTCCGTCAATGGTCACATTCAAACACTCTCTCTTGTTTAACCTGAAGATGATCTAGAAAGGTCGAAACGTTGTTCTCTCCTTATCAATAAGTGTTCAGACCCATACAAACTATTCTGATACTCGTTTTTATTTCAAGGGTGGGTTTTTCGTCATCAAGGATGAACGAATGTATTCTTATCGTAGTAATTGGTGTGTTCTTCTAAGTAACAAGCTGTATATCTCGAATTTTTTTATATGAACTAATGTATAACCCATCAAAAACGGCGGAGTGTATCCTACCTGACCTGACATTTCATAGATAACTGAAATAAATACAATTTATAAAATCAAAGAGGCTTAAAAGTGCTGTCAAGGAAGTTAAACGTCGGTAAATTCCTTTGTAAGCCAAAAAATTAAGATCGTTTATGAAATGAATTCGTGGTGTATTTATAAAATAATTATTGGTTAGATTAACAACTTCTAATGTATAGAAAAGCCAGTGCGTTTAGGTAAAACTACGTTTCAACAATGGCTTTTATGTCGTGTTGATTAACAATAGAAATATAACCTAATATTGTTGTTAGTCTATGTACTGAATGTATAAAATGAAGTGCTTAGACAAAAGAATTGTAAAAATATTTTTGATCTGTTTATCTAGTCTCCGTTTAAGTCAAATGTGCGCTTTCATGATTAACCTTATTCACTTGATTCTAAACTAGAAGATCCCACAGTACGTCTTTACGTTAAGCTTATTGTATAAACACTCACTGCACTCGTAAGGCTTCATGGCATCCCCTCACTAAAATCGTAATGGGCGGACAATAATCGAACTAATGTCTTGGCTTTTATGACTTCCTATATCGAGAAATCAAGTATGACGTGACACATACTGGCTTATTTATAGGTTAGATTATTTCTGAAGTAGTAACGTTAATTTTTAATAAATCGTGTTGCAATTTTCGACACATTAACAAACTATCTAGACCGCGAAACGTTGCACTGTAGATGGCGCTTCTTTCTTCTTGTAGCATGTTAAGAATACGCAACTTTCCGAGTGGATTGTAGGACTTACCAGTGGCTAAACCATCTGACACGTACACAAACAGTTGTAAAAAAAAAAAAAAAAACTTTTTTCTCCTTACAAAAGTACTCAAAATCCATAACTTTTCCGTCAGTAAGGAATTGTTCTATTTACATTTAAACAACAATGGAACATGTTTAAATAGGCTTAGTAAATAAAGTTTCACACCTGTCACACTTCGACAAGCCGTAGAATACGTTCCTTATAGGACACCAACTTTATTGTTGTGGTATCAGTAACATAATAATAAAGTGCAAAATAGAGAAAAGAGTTCTCAAACCAGGCTGTTCTTTATGGAAGCCATAGTTTTCGATCGTGACCAACTGATCATAGAACTAAACTAGACATTTTCCATCACCCCCACTTATGTCGAAAGGTGAGCAGGTGTCTATTGTATGGTCTTCTCTCGAGACCTTTCGTTTGATGACGAATGAAGCTCGTGACCTAGAGGCAAAGAGCTCTTAACTAATACAGTTGTGTTATCAGAAAGATTACCAACTCAACAGAGGGGGAGAGAGAAGACCCATCCTCTAAACAGTGACCGTAATTACTGAGTGTTTGTTGACCAGATCTTGAAGGTTGTTTTCAAGTACATCCCAGTAGTATTCTCATCAGGATAGGCTAGGACTAATTATAGTAATTACTATTTGTTGTCTGAAAACTAATCGCCAGTATACAGAAAACTTCGAATGATGACCGATAGGAGTAAAGGGTATTCAATCGTAAGAATGCTTGTTGATGAATTGTTTGTTTTTAGGCGTAAAAAATATGCAATAGGCTGGTTAGCTGTGTTGTACTCACCACATGTATCGAAATCCGGACTTCAGCGTTATAAGCTTTCAGACTTACCGCTGAGTCGCTAGGGAGCGTGTACGTGAAAATCTTCTCGAAAAACATTCTTCTCTTTGTTAGACTTTACATAATCGTGAAAAAAAGGAATATTTTAACTTTTATTTACATTATTCATTATAATGTACCAATCTCAATCATCCCCATCACTATTGTTTTTTATTACAATATCTTCGTAAACATTTGTTTAAGAAACTCTGGCTACGTGTCAGTAAAATCGAGTGTTTTAACCACAAAATAAAGTGTTGTTGAACTTCTGGTCAAATGTGGAGATTTGATCAATACTGTATTTTGTTTTTCAGGTTATTGGCTTGTAACGCTTGGCTGGAATGCGAGTAAAAGTTACTTTGTTTTTTCTTCAATTTTAATATTACACTCAAGCTTTTATGAGTAAGCGTGAAGGCAATTCTTTGTAATCTGAAAAAAAATCTTATAAAGTGTTTCAATTAATAAGGCTGTTGTTACATTTATTAATTTAGGCTTAGTATTTCAATTAATAAGGTTGTTGTTGTTACAGTTATTAATTTCGGCTTAGTATTTTAATTAATAAGGCGGTTGTTACAGTTATTGATTTAGACTTAGTATTTCTAATAATAAGGCTGTTGTTACAGTTATTAATTTAGGCTTAGTATTTCAATTAATAAGGCTCTTGTTACAGTTATTGATTTAGACTTAGTATTTCAAATAATAAGGCTGTTGTTACAGTTATTAAGGATATTTCTTGATGTTGAAAGCCAAGAGTTGTTTAATAGCTTTACAGTTGACTGAAAGAGTCATTATCTTCTTGATTTGAGCTTTTTCATATAATTAGGAAAAACAAGTGTTCATAGTCGAGATTTTTTTTGTCTGTTTAATAAAAGTTTACTGTTATTAACCAAGAATTCAGCAAGTTATCTCTTATGTGTGGTAACAGACAATCCAATTTTTTTTTTTTTCACATCAGTAGCGAAACGAGGAGTTTCGGCATGTCTGGAAGAACTAACAAAGAGATTGCTCGTTTTTTTTATACATTTGCCGACAAAGACTGAAACATTTTTTCAAGCATGTACACCAGAACGAGTAACAGAAGTTACGGTAATTTTTTTTATAATAGTGTATGTGTGTTGTAAGCACACGTGCACGAATTCGTCACACCTACGACAACCAATGTGAACTTGCGTGAGACAATTGCTAGGCCTGTCAGCCTTTGTTATCAGCAGATATTAAACTATCAAAAACTGAGAGTGTGAGTTTAGTAAATTAGTCACGCCAGCCTTGATAAAATATGTCTTGTTAGACTGAAATTGGACCATAAGGTGTCATCGACTTTCAGAAACATGCAGGTTTTTATCACATTTAATTTTTTTTCCATACTTGAAACATTCATTTGATTACCTTCATTATTAGCGTTCTTTCTTTAAATTATAGAAATTTGAACTAACAGGTTTTCCAAAAACTGAAGAACTGCTTTTGTCACGTCATTCCATCGTTACTGGGGTCCTTTCTTTAAAATGTGGGAAAATTTAATATTCCTATGACAGCAAGCTATGTCTTTAGAACAAGAGTAAAAAAGCAATTTAGCAGTCAGTATAAGTAATGAAATATTATTGTTCTTACGTTTCTACTTGATTTTCGTACGTTTCTATTTATATTGATTAAAATGCGTTGTTTCATCAGGCACTCTTGCTGTTAACGATATTTTCGGCCGTAATTCCAGGTCTGCTGAAAGAACTGCGATTGTTTTGTCATAAGTTAGCGAATGAGTGTGTAATAATCTTAATTTAAAAACGTTTATTCGCATGTGGTTTGTTATATTATTTATTCATTGAATTTTGCTTTCATTTTCATTTTAAGAATATGAGATTTGTCTAATGTATGGATATTTCAACAAAAGGTTTGTAAGTATACGAATTTTAAATATGGATTTGTAATTAATGAGTATCTGAAAATTTGTATGTGAATATATTTATCGCTATTTAAAAAAAGTTTTGTGTAGTCATGGTATGGATTTCTACATCAATTCAATTTGAAAATTTAAGATAATTTATCTTTATTTTAGAATTTCCGAAAACAATCCATAGATGGCGCTACAGTACCACTCCTGAGCGAAGATCATTTGACAACTCACCTAGGAATGAAACTTGGGCCTGCGTTAAAACTGAGATCAGCATTAGCCAAAAAGATAGGACACTGTGAAGTTTGTATGCACTGCATTCATTGCCATTCAAACGAACAAGAGAAACGGAATGATGCGTCAGCATTCGGAAAATGATATTGTTATTTATAACATACATGGGAATCCTGTTGGCCAAGGTTATAATCAAAAAATAGAAGATATTCTATGTAGGTGAAGCTGGACGCAATGGTTCGTAGGGAATCTACACAAATGACATTGGAACCACGAATTTACAGAGACTGAGAAGTTAAGGAGGTTGAAAGTTCAGCTTAAAAATTGAATCGATGAAAAATACATCGTGGTCTTCACGTACGAATAAGTAGATGCTTGTAGCTTGTTTTAAAAACATTTTGTAAAAAAATTCATCGAAAATGAACCATATTCCTATATGAGTAGTGAGTGTTTGTTTTAAGTTTCAAGTATAAGGCTACAAATAAAAGTATTATATTAAATGTGTGTTGAGATAAAACTGTAAAATCGTGAAACTCACTTTTGCCAACCTTTCGTCTTCCACTACATCCATTGGTGACCTGATATTAGGCCTGAAAGTGAGTGATATTTCGAAACATGTATGAAACCAAATAGAAAGAGTTTAAAACAATACAAAAATAATGCAAAATAGTTCTTTTTTCTTTTTTTTTTTTTTCTTCCAAGAACAAGGGTATCAAGTATAAATTTTTATCTTTTTTTTTTTATAATTCTCTTGATATAAATATGATTAAAACAGCACATATTACCAGTGGACTTAGTAAGGATATCAAAGTTAAATATCTCTGATGAACTGTAGAGGGCGAACCATAAAATATGCACTGAATTTTTATTATTATTTTTGTATTAAATGCAAGATTATTAAGTTTAAAATGACAAGTACTTTATTTTCTCCACAAATGTTTGTTTTCTATACGAAGTAGCGATAGTTTTTAACATCAATTTTATACATTTTTCTATAAGTGATTCTAAAGAATATTGAATATCAGGAACATAACATTTTGATTAGGTTTTAATTCCACTTTCTATTTTCTTGCAAAGTTGTGATTTTCATCAGAAATATTTATGGAAAGGTATTTTTTTAGTGTAATTTAACTTAGTATGAACCCCACATTTCTGTTTCTGTTACTAGTATTACACACAGTCTCGTTTTGAAATTCTCTTTTACACTTTTCATTCCATGTTTGCAGAAGGAGGATTGGTGACCCTTTTGTGAAATTTAATTATTGAAAAGACATACCGATATACCATCCTCAACCTATTACAAAACCATCTTACTTTTTCGAAAACGTTTCAAAGAACTATTTTCAATTACCCAAAGTAGTTTTGCTGTTGCTGATGATAAAAAGTCTAATAAATAAAAGACATACAAAATTAACATATTTATCTTTTTATCATGTAAAGTCAGTGCATAAATGAAACAAATAAACTAAAATACGGTCATTATAGCGTAGCAATATGCTAAAGAGTTTTAAACTAATATTGATGGTTTTTAAAACTTTATTATATTGCTTAAGAAACCCCATTATTCCAGAACACAAAACTCTAGCAACGACTGAAATTAATATGTCTTGTTGCATCAACAAAGCACAGTAGCCAAACTTGGTAAATTTCTCGTTAGACATAGTTTAACACAAGTCACCAGGTGTTCATACTCCACTCACTTTAGCACAGCAGGTGTTCAAACACATGTTTATAGTTACACTCAGCTCAGTATAGGTCAGTATATGTCCAAATTAATATTCATATCTCCACCCAGTTCGACTTCGGTCAATAGTTTATCCGCCTAACTTCCTTCGCTTTTTTATGCACATCCTGAAGCGGTCAAAGATTGGAACATTAGTTATTTTATAACATTGTATTCTAATGTGTGTTGTTTTTGTTTGTTTGTTTTACTTTCACAGTCAGTCTTCATATCTTTAACCTTGACTAGTAGCACTACTTTTGGATATCCACGATGTTTTCAGTTGAATTTTTTAGAACGAGTCGTGATGAGCTTTGGAATTGTTTCCAAACATTCAGTTTCAAATAAATCAAACGGTTAATTTATGATTTACTTATGGAAAAGAAAACATTAATATTTATTAACGGAAAGTATTGAAGTGTTAAAAATGTATTAGTTTCTCTATTTCTGTCTCTTTATACCTCTTTCATTTTTGTAAGTAAATTATATTTTTTCTATCAATTTAATTTAAAAAAATATTTTATCCTGTTCACAGACAACTTGGTACAAAAATATTTTACAAGCGTATCTAACTAACTTGCAGGTGTTTAAAAGTAAAGAAATTATAGCATGAAACCAGACTATGTTTTAATATATACCTTGTTGTACACGTGATATAAGGTATATTACGTAATAGAGCTTCGCTGTCAAATTTCTTATATTGTATATTGTGTAGAATGGGCTTTAATAAAACGGTTGTCTTTTGAATCATGTGCGTTTGTCTTCCATTTTGCCAATTTATGGCAAAAAATAAATAAAAGTAATACACAAACATAACTTCAAACAGTCAGTGAATTTAATATGATGGTATAAAAACCTTCAGATGTGAAGTTTGTTTAGGCCCAACAAAAGTGATCGAAATCATGATGACATAATATTAAGCCTATTAATTTTTAACCCCTTGGGTGTTTTTCTCCTTCTTGAAAACCCTAAAGTACTGAATAAAAAATTTTGCGTTAAAAATATACAACACAATATAATACTAAAGTTTCATGACCAGTTATGCTTTGTCAGTAGAAAAAATGTTTATACCATCAAATCATGCGGAACTACGGTTTGTTTTATCACGTTTCCTATCATTACCGAAATAAGCCTAATGTTTGTTAATCCTGAAAATTATCGAAGTTTTTTTGCCATAGCATTTTGAAACACTCGATTTATCTTGTTTGTTTTGTCTGAGCCAACTAGTAATGCTTCAATAAACATCATTGCATTTTGAACTTACTTATCAAATTTCATTTGAGATGACTCCAACTAATCGTAAAGTCCACATATTAAAGGCCCTTCCGACAGTCATATTTATGCTATAAAATAATATTTTAATATTTTTATTATGCAAGTTGTTTAGATTCTATATTGGTTTCATGCTTTTCTCTTTCGTTTTGAAATACATAGATTGTGTGAATTTAGAGTTTTAATTTTGATAAAAAATTGACATAAAATGCAGATATTACCGTATATGTATATATAATTTTTTTTTGCAATAATTTACTTTGTAATAATATTCAAATAGAATCAAACTGCATGTAATATGTACGGATTTTTTAAAAGATACTCTAAGAAATGGACTAAACGTTAAAAACTACTGCAGTTTTGAAAGTATTTTATAAGATGTTACTGTGTGGTATGGTTATAAGCTGAATTATCACTGAAAGCCGGTCTCTACTGGCTTTAATCTGTTAAATGTTTTTCAAGCTCCAACTGATATATGACCCATTAAAGAAGTGTTTTTGTTTTGTTTTTTATTTCAGTTCAAGCTTCTAAAACGTCTTCTCTCACTTTATTCGTTATTAAATCGTGGTTATTTGATCACATAAATCAGTGAAGTTTGGCGAGGTTTGAAACTTTGGATGCTGTGTTTTACGTAATTATTTCACACTTGTTTTGCTGCTTTCTTTCCTCCCCATAAATGTTGTCTTCTGAGTGTATGCGTGAATATCAATAATAGAATAATATCAAAGCAGTGTTTTCTAAAATTCTCTAAAAAGATCTAAATAAATTTTTCGTAACAGATTTGTACACTCGATAACAGTAAAATGACTTAGTAACAAACAATAAAATATTAGATTCAGGACTTGTTTGGATGTCATTTAACTGGCATAAAGTAAAAAGGCCTAGCATGGCCAGGTGGTTAAGGCACACGACTCGTATTCTGAAGGTCGCGGGTTCGAATCCCTGACACACCAAACATACTCGCCCTTTCAGCCGTGGAGGCGTTATAATGTAACGGTCAATCCCACTATTCGTTGGTTGTGGGGGGGTGATGACTAGCTGCTTTTTCTCTAGTCTTACACTGCTAAATTAGGGATGGCTAGCGCAGATAGCCCTCGTGTAGCTTTTCGCGAAAATCAAAATAAACCAAACCAATTGCATCAAAATATGATCCTTTAATAGCTACCCCATTGTTGTAACGTGACAATAATCTGTACAATATTGCGAAAAGTGATTGTTTAACTTATTCTTCTATTATTACGTATGTATGTTTGTCAGTTGTTTTTTTAATGAAATGAATTTTAATTTGTTTCTTTAACATATTTGGAAAAGAAGGGCATATATAGTTAAATTGTTTAAGAATAGAAATTATTTTGTTATAAAGTACATATATCCGTCTTATTTGTTCTCTTTGAAGAGTTTAAAATTGCTAAAGAATTTGAAGAAAGCTTCAACGTCACATAAGAAACACGGTTTTATTCTGGCAATATTTTATTCTATTTTGTGTGAAAAGTTTGTTTGTTTGTTTACTGAACTTCGCGCAAAGCTACAGAAGGGCTATCTGTGCTAGCCGCCCCTAATTTAGTAGTGTAAGACTAGGGTGAAGGCAGATAGTCATCACCACTCAACGCCAACTCTTGGGCTGCTCTTTTACCAACGAATAGTGGGATTGACCGTCACATTATAATGCCCCGACGGCTGTTTGGTGCGACGGGAATTCGAACCTGCGACCCGCAGATTACGAGTCGAAAGCCTTAATACATGTGAGGCCCGGCATAGCCAAGCGTGTTAAGGCGAGCGACTCGTAATCTGAGGGTCGCGGGTTCGCATCCCCGTCGCGCCAAACATGCTCGCCCTTTCAGCCGTGGGGGCGTTATAATTTAACGGTCAATCCCACTATTCGTTGGTAAAAGAGTAGCCCAAGAGTTGGCGGTGGGTGGTGATGACTAGTTGCCTTTCCTCTAATCTTACACTGCTAAATTAGGGACGGCTAGCACAGATAGCCCTCGAGTAGCTTTGTGCGAAATTCAAAACAAACAAACAAACAAAACAATAATACACCTGGCCATGCCGGGCCGTGTGAAAAGCTCTTCTCAAATGTAATGAGATGTATCATCAGTATTGTCGTAACTAATCAAAAATTCAAAAGTCTCCATTTATTTTGTCGGTTTTATTTGCATGTCAAGTTGACACAAGTGTACATGATTCACTGGTACAAAGTCACGTCCCAGTGGCACTAAAGAATTAGGAAGAGCTAAAATAATATAGTAGTCAAGTTCTAAGAATGAATGAAGTAGGTAATTCTAGAATCCCTCTATACTATACCTAATAATCTCTGATTAACTATCAGGAAATAGGAAACTTTCATTACGGGACAAACAAAGAAACAAATGTGGAAACATGAGTTGCTTTATGATATATATATATATGATGTTGTTACTTTATCAAGTAAAACCGTTGTACAAGAAGATAAAAAAATAGTAAAAAATCGTGTAGTTGTTAACAAGTCTTTCATGGAACACGACAGTCCATTTTGGTTTCTATTTGATTCTCTATCTTAAAGAATAAAAAAAATTCTGATTTAAGGAAGAAAAATCTTTTATTTTTTCATTTCTTTTTGTGTTCACAGTAATGCATGTCGGCTTGTTTTATTTTCGAATTATACAGAGATCCTTTCATGGTTGTTATGGAACACTTTTGTTATGTGATGAAAAAACAATCTGACATGAGTAGGTGTATCACTTTTTGTAATCTAGCCTTATCACCATAGAATAAGTGTATCACTTTTTGTAATCTAGCCTTATCACCATAGAATAAGTGTATCACTTTTTGTAATCTAGCCTTATCACCATAGAATAAGTGTATCACTTTTTGTAATCTAGCCTTATCACCATAGAATAAGTGCGCTCATTTCTTGTAATAGAAAAAAAATATCAAAAGCGTCTGCTGTTAAGAAAATTCGACTCAATTGTTGTCATACTAACTACACCGACTTCCTCACTTTCATACTTGTGGCAGTGCATTGTAAGAGGAGAATACATAGTATATGACGGAGGTGATCATGATAAGTGAAATGCATTTAGAGTTTAAAGGCCATTGAACAAAAAAGAAATGGTATTATTGCAAGGGTTTTGTGACTGTGTATTAACAAGTAGGAATAGATTTAAAATATGTGTTTTATTAGTGGCTGTTTTCGGTTCTCTTCAAATCTTATTTTGGACAAATAGTGCCTTGTTGTTGTTGTTTTTTTTCTCAGAGTAAATAAAGCACGTGGTAGTTCAACAATCGAACTCCAGGGTCGTATCGAAAGAATATATTATTAAATTGGCTTTGGACCAATATAAGATATTAATTATGAATTTTTATTTTCCACACTTAAATCTTTTATTTCATTGAAGAAAAAGATTAACTCATGAATGATCGAAAGGCCTAATTTATTTTTCGCCTCTGTCCTCAAATCTTACAAATATAAAAAATTGTGCATATTGACAGACTGATGTGATACCGGAATAAAATTGATATTGAAATATTGTCAGTTTATTAAACTTGCTTCGTACTAAAGTTTAGTTTTTCAATTATTCAGAGAAATCCCAATTTCACAAGATGATGTGATGCCCTAAAAATGTCGGTAGTTGGTATCAAGCCCCCCGCTAGTATAGCGGTAAGTCTACGGATTTACAACGCTAAAATCAGGGGTTCGATTCCATTCAGTGGGCTCAGCAGATAGCTCGATGTAGCTTTGCTGTAAAAAAAAAACACACAGCTCATAATAAAAATATTAACTTCAAGTATATTGACTGAAACTTAAGACCTAAATTGTATAAGTTGAGATTTCAAAATTCTACTTAGTAAGCTGTATTTATCAAGAATTAATAATAAAATGCTTTAGATATTTACATTGTTTTGAAGAGAATTCTTGAAATTTTTACACCCACGTATACAAATCGAATGAATAATAATAATAATAATCTGTAACAGGGATTAAGTGAACGTTTCCGTCCCCTGTGGTAACGATGAACATTTCAAATAGATTGCTGTTGGTGTCGTTATAGGCGTACGTAACACGAATTATAGGCTTAACAAGATTTATTTTTTATATTATTATCGTGACGGAATGTATGTATATTTTGTGTTGCAAATATGTTGTAATGACAAGCTACCGACTTTTATTTTCGCCGGTGGCTTTTATGTGATACTCTTAACTTATATATTTTCTCCCCATGTTCTGCACTAATTTTTTTTTAAGTTGTGCTTGTTACATCACGTGATAGTGGTAGTAATAACGTTAACACAAACAGTGGAACTACAGTTTAGTAATTTGAGAAATTTATCAACAGACCTTGTCAACTAGTGCTTTATAATTATGTATCTTTGAAGCTTACGTAAGTACTACATCATTTGTTAACTTTGTAAAAAGGTTTTTCTAGTTGGAATTTTTTGTCACTTTCAGGGTAGACCATTTAGTCTTCTTAAAGAAATTCAGTTAGTCTATTTTCATACTCGTAATTTTCATATTGTATTCTTGTCAACAGATTAATATTCTAAAACGAATTTTGGTTTTAAAGAACATTATAAATGTCATTGGAAGACAACAGTTTATGCGATTAATTATTACGTTTAACCTTCGTGTATTTTTTATTTTGACAGTCATCCAGTTAAAGTATTGATATTATAAAACAAAAAATAACGTCGTGCATATATTACTGGATCACGTTATATCATCCATGATGAACGAGGCCAAAAATTCATCTGTTTTATTTGTTGGATATTATATTAAGTGTTCTTGATATGTCGAGATAAGTTTTTGAACAGTGCTCAAAAATAATTAATGTTGTAAAACAACCCACCATCCGCTGATTTTTAACCTTTCGTTCTGTTTGTGTACAGACTAGGTTATGTTTTATCGTTATTCAAGCAGGTGTGCTTTACTCTCATTGTGCGCGTGTCAGCACGCCGAACGTGTACTGTGGGATTTCCAAGCGAAAGGTCAGAGGTTAGCCCTACTTTTCTATCGCCCTGTTTGTCGAGTTTTGGGCGTGGTTTAACTTTTAAGTTTCGACTTGGAGAGGAAGGGGAAACACAGTGGCCTTGTCTCACAGCCCCTCTTCCCCAGTCGACATGGTCTTCTATCAGAAGGGGTTATTCATTCTGTGACAGAAAGAGAAGGTGAGTTTGTTATTACGCCCTATGAATAAACAACAGAAGTGTTCTCTCCCTTGGGGATTACAGTCGATTAACCTGACATAGCAAGATGGGCCAAGGGTGGGATAGAGTTGACCCGGGCAGGGCGGGGTCACCTTACGCCTCTTGTCTAAATTCCAGCGGCTTCTGGGGGCTACAGAAAGGAGGATAGGTCGGTATGAAAATTTGATGAGTGGAATTTTAAGTGGCTGTATATAGTAAAGAGCATTTAATAGTGAGATACAAGGAGTGTCGAGCTAGTATTAGAGAGAAAATGAGAGTTTATAACAAACTATAGGGTTAGATTGCCGTAGTTAGATATGTTGTTATGCCAGGTATTAAATGTGAACTATAAGTACCCTGGTACTGACATAAAACATAGGTAACAAACTAGATTTTTCTCTTTCAGATAATTGCGTTATACGAATTCAAATTGTTGCTTAGCTGTTTATTTGAGGTGTTGGAAGGCAATGGGAGGTTATGTGTCAGGCCTACGTTGTACTTCGTTTGGGAAATCACTCATTTTTTGAAGTTACAGAACGAAAAGCTAGTTCAAGTTTGTAACTTTTAGTCTGACCTTTCGCTTTAAATTGAATGTATTATGTTTTTCAGTTCCACGCGATAGACACGTGTCAAATTATATGGGCATTGTGGCCACACTATTAACAGAGAAAAGCTGTAAATATAGTACTTGTTTTTGAATTGTTTGTTTTTTGGAATTTTGCACAAAGCTACTCGAGGGCTATCTGCGCTAGCCGTCCCTAATTTGGCAGTGTAAGACTAGAGGGAAGGCAGCTAATCATCACCACCCACCGCCAACTCTTGGGCTACTCTTTTACCAACGAATAGCAGGAATGACCGTCACATTATACACCCCCACGGCTGGGAGGGCGAGCATGTTTAGCGCGACGCGGGCGCGAACCCGCGACCCTCGGATTACGAGTCACACGCCTTACGCGCTTGGCCATGCCAGGCCACTTGTTTTTGAAAGCACGACTCCATCTGCAGGAAGGGGAGGGAAAGTCTCTTGAAATTTTATGATAAATTATTCCGAGTTCTCACTATGTTGTAATTGTTCAGTTACGTGTTTATAGATCAAGAGAGAAAGCATGTGCTTTGATACCCAAAAATACCAAACTATTTCAATGAAACGTCTTAGTAACAGTCGATCAAGTTGTGTATACACATTACATACAACTGTCGACGGCCGGTCTTTATACCTTAAATAATTTTAGGCCTAATGACCGAAAGTAGTTAAACGTAGATTTCCTCTCTCTCAGCCCCCCAGTGGCTCAACGGTATGTCTGCGGACTTACAACGCTAAAAACCGGGTTTTGATACCCATGGTGGGCAGAGCACAGATAGCCCATTGTGTAGCTTTGTGCTTAATTCAAATCAACCTATCTCTCTCTTGTTGCTTTTTTTAACCTTAATATAATTCTTCAAAACAAAAAAAAATTACCATAATCACGGTTACTTAAGAAGTTAGTAAAATATGAAATCTGTACTTAGCATTACATTTTAAGACATAGTTTTTTTTTCTAATATCGTGAACCAAATGTATCTTGATAAAGCGTTTCGCAACAGTAAATTACCAGCCTTATCTCTTGGTTTTGCGTGAGAGACGCCAGTTTTTTTCCATGTTATATTTAACTTTATTTTATTATGATACGTGTGCGTATTATTGCTGTAATATATGTGACGAAATTTTGAGTAATGTTTTTTATTTTTCGTTGGAAAACATGCACAAATGATTGAAAAAATAAGGTTTAACTCTAATAGAAGGAAACTAGATTTGTTCTTACATGTACAGCAAACAACTTGTTACTGATAATTTTGTAATCGCTAAATTCATATCTCAAGAAATCTCCCATATATTTCTTAATGATCTTTTATAGCCGCAAGCCGACTTCTAGATTCGCAGAAGTTATTGAATAAAATATATCTGATATAATTGAAGCATATACATGTAAACTTGTTCTTATCAGAAACTGTTTTTAAAAATAAATATTAAGTAAAAAAAAAAAACATTTCGTTGGCGGTAAAGATGAACAACAGTGAATTTCCATGTAATTTAAGGGCTCGATTAAGAAATTGTGGAGAAATAGCGAGTTTATAGCTAAATCTCTGACCGAAAGGTTTTTTGATTTAATTATATACTGTGAAAAGAGAGAGCTAGCCTTTCGGAATAAATTAGACATAGGGACTATTTATTATATTAATTTATTAAAAGTAACTCTCGAGAAATATATTTACGGCATATTTATTTCGTAACAGCCCTTGGAGATTTTGGCGGAAATGTTTTATGGGCTGAAAAAGTAGGGATAGCCATTACCTTAAAAGTATGGTCACGTGACTTTAATTAAAAAACACAAAACAACAACTGTTGTTTTAGTGCCAAAAGTTTAAATTGTTTTACCATCCCTACGCCCAAAAGAAATTGTACACTTCTGGCCTGTAAACCAGGCAATTTATGTTTGCGTTGTTGTTAAAATCCCCGTGTAAGATAAAAGGGAAGATGGTACATTTATAGATAAGTGGTGACGTCAACAGGAGCATTGGAAGTCGTCCTAATGAGACTAGAATTCGTTTGAAAGAGAGTCAGTCGTAAGGCCAGTTAAAAACAGTGAGTGACCAGAGCCGCCAAGGGAAAAGGCGGGTATTGTTGGAACGTCTGTGCTAGATTAGGTCAGCCGCATCCCTGGCCTCCACCCTTTTACTGGATGCTACTGGCAGAACTAGTTAAGGCGCATGCGCGCTACCCAAATTTAGGTCAAAGGTTAGCTGGCAACATGTTGAATGGTTGCCAGGATTAGTTCAGTACTTTGGCGAATATAACCTCCCATCTGAGCTTTACAAGGTATATATAAATATATCAAAATAGAAAGACCCCACCCTGTAATGCAGGTGATCTCATATTTTATCTTTTTTTTTTTTATAAAACTAATAACCTTGTAGACGTTAGAGCGCCACCTAGGTCACTCTTACTTCCCTTCACGAACCTGATTATTATCGTAAAAATTGAACAAAATATGTTATTAAGGCTGATTTAATTCTGTTTATAGATGCAGCTATATAGAGAAGACCTTTCAAAAAAATTTGTAATTAGTAAGGCACGGTGGTTACATACAATCACCCTGATCTAGGTGGCAGTAACTATGCTGAAAAACTACATTCTTGTAATTGTGTTATTAACACACAACTCCGACGGACGCGGGGGAACGTTATCTGTGAAAGGAACGAGTAGAAATTATGAAGTTTGACGAACTTTCCCAGAAAGTAGTATTTAATTACAAATACCATGCGTCACCTTTTGTATATTTTAACTAAAATGTGAATATTTATGGAATAAAGAAAACAAATCGATTAACTTTAATTCGTAAATTCATGGTTTAAGACCCGTGCTTTTTAATAATATTATTATACAAAAATACATATAAAAATTGAAGAAATACTACGCTCGAAAATGAATTAAAAATGGTGCGATTAAAAGGAATTTGAAATTTTATACGCTAGATAAAGTAACTGCTAGATAACAGCCAAGCCATTACATTCGCTCCTGAAGTGGGCATGTAATAATATATTGTTCAAAGTTTCACAACACACGCTGCATATCTGGTGAACAAAATCCAGAGTACATAAACATTTCATTTTCATTCTTTTGAAGTCCGATTGAAGCGTTTTTTTATATTAATTAAATCATTGTGTGCACGTTAAGTATATAACTAAGGAGATTAGTTCTGAGCTGTAAAAATCAGTAATTCATTTAAACGAGTCTGAAATCTTGAGGTATCTCAGTCCCACGCATTTTTTTATATTAAAAGATTTTGTTTGTTTGTTTGGGAATTTCGCACAAAGCTACTCGAGGGCTATCTGTGCTAGCCGTCCCTAATTTAGCAGTGTAAGACTAGAGGGAAGGCAGCTAGTCATCACCACCCACCGCCAACTCTTGGGCTACTCTTTTACCAACGACTAGTGGGATTGACCGTCACATTATACACCCCCACGGCTGGGAGAGCGAGCATGTTTAGCGCGACGCGGGCGCGAACCCGCGACCCTCGGATTACGAGTCGCACGCCTTACGCGCTAGGCCATGCCGGGCCAATATTAAAAGAAAATCTACATTTAAGTTACATTTATTAGGCTTAATAGTATTTGTTCTTCAATGAAAATCAGAACAAGTCTCCAGTATCTCAACCGAGGTGTTCATAATAATTGAGATGACATTGGGGTCTTTTAAAACCTGAGCAGGTGGTTCGGGCACTCGACTCGCAATCTGAGGGTCGCGAATTTGAATCACCGTCACACCAAATATGCTAGCCCTTTCAACTATGAGGGTGTTATAATGCTACGATCCTATTATTCGTTGGTAAAAGAGTAACTCAAGAGTTGGCGGTGGGTGGTGATGACTAGTTGCCTTTTCTCTAGTCTTATACCAATAAATTAGGGACAGCTAGCGCAGATATTCCTCGTGTAGCTTTGTGCAAAATTAAAAACAAACAAACAAATCTTTTAAAGTCATTAACCAGAATGCAAATTTCTCTCAAAGTTACAACTTCAGTCACGACTGTCACAGTAATTTAACAGACGTGGAACAGCTGTATCAACTAGCGCATCAGTGATGAAAAACCTGATTGTTGTTCTGTTTCCTAACTTGCTTCATTCCTCATCCCCAAACAATGCTTAGTTACCCGACTAGCCTCTCCTTACCCATCCTCTCTGTCACTGTCCTGTTTTCTGGGTAACTTCACCCTTTATTACTACTAGTAACCCGACTAGCCTCTCCCTACCCATCCTCTCTGTCACTGTCCTGTTTTCTGGGTAACTTCACCCTTTATTACTACTAGTAACCCGACTAGCCTCTCCCTACCCATCCTCTCTGTCACTGTCCTGTTTTCTGTGTAACTTCACCCTTTATTACTACTAGTAACCCGACTAGCCTCTCCCTACCCATCCTCTCTGTCACTGTCCTGTAATCTCACCTTTTTACTACTAGTAACCTGACTAGCTCTCCTACCCATCCTCTCTGTCACTGTCCTGTTTTCTTGTAATCTTACCTTTATTACTACTAGTAACCTGACTAGCTCTCCCTACCCATCCTCTCTGTCACTGTCCTGTTTTCTGTAACTTCACCTTTATTACTACTAGTAACCTGACTAGCCTCCTACCCATCCTCTCTGTCACTGTCCTGTTTTCTGGGTAACTTCACCCTTTATTACTACTAGTAACCCGACTAGCCTCTCCCTACCCATCCTCTCTGTCACTGTCCTGTTTTCTAAATCGTCTTTCTTCTTTCTTCACTTCTTCCTCCATGTCAATACTTTTTTTCTTAATAGCCTTCTTTCTTTTTATCCCGTTATTGATATTTTGTTTTCACAGTAGTGTGCCTTTTTATCTATTGATATTTATATTTATAAGAAAAGTCAGTTGGAATATGAAACATAACTTCTATCTGCACATGATGCACACGTGCTTTTTAAATTCGAATTTCTATAATTGTTAACATCATATTTAACAAACTAAATACCTTAGTTAGGTATTTAGGGAGAGGCTAGTCGGGTTACTAGTAGTAATAAAGGGTGAAGTTACCCAGAAAACAGGACAGTGACAGAGAAGATGGGTAGGGAGAGGCTAGTCGGGTTACTAAATACCTAACCTAACCTAACACGTAGGTGTTAAATAACACAGTTGTTACATGCTGTCACTAGAAGCATCACTTAAATTAATGTGTTGTCAATCAAAGCAACTCTAAATAGTGTTCCTTCAACAACCAGAATGCATTGTATCTGTGCGACAACAGGGAATACAACAGCAAGTGTACTGTATCTGTGCGACAACGGGGAACGCGACATCTCGTGTACTTCTCATTTCTCGAACAGTTGCAATCATGTCTGACATTGTGCGAGACTTCATATAGTACATACGTGACTTTCAGATACCTCCAGAAACTGATCACACAGAAAGCAGTGTGAAATGATTGTGTCTTAAAAAGTGCCCATTCTAGTTACAATTGTGCACAAACAAACGTAATATCCATCTCATTTCGTTGCTGTAGCATAAAGTTGATATTGGTTGGCATGGTTTATTCATGCTTTACAACAGTGACAGGGTAAACTTGCAGTCTATATGCTGATGGTTCACAAAAAAAATCGTGTTCCAATAACAAAATCAGCCGTGAAACTACATTAGTATCAGAAAGGTATATGGGAAATATTACACATAAATTAGTTTCCAACCAAATAACGCACTTGCGTGTATTTATATTTCCAAAAACGACTGTAGTGTGGTTCATCGGTCTTTAAGATATTAGCAGGCTATTAGTAACCCACTTGAGACTTCTCAAGAACTGGAGTACAAAACATCAGGTTAGATTCTACTTCCTTTAGTGCATGAACGTAAGGCAGTTTGTAAGGAAACATTCGTAAAGTTGACCAAAGATACTGATGAACAATTGAAATTGGCTAGTCCAAACACCAGACGGCACGATATGCAGTGCTGCACCCACGTGCTGACTTGTTCTGCTACGACATGGCTGACCTCAGCGTTAATTCCAGTAGGTGTCGGTGATCTGCCCGTACGTGATTTATCACAAGTTAATCTAACCCTCAGATGTATTCTACGATAACCCCTTAAGAGTTGCCATAGCAATATGTTGGTAACACTTCACTAGTTCTCTTCACTATCACCAGTTTCGTGTAGGTTTATTATGATCGCATTGTCCTTATTCTCACGGGAAATATGCGAAATAAAACATAGTGGCGCCACCTCATTGCAGCATTTGGCAATTGTTACTTGCACGTATAGGATACCCTTAATAGCTGTGTGCAATTTCACCTTCTTGTGCCGTACTGTCAGTTAGATATAATGTTCAGAAGTGTGACACTGTTTGTAATCATCTTATATGAGTTGAACCTGGTCTTTTATTTATTCCCTTGTATATATATATTAGGCTTACGAAAATAAATCGCTCTTCGCTAGTACAGCTTTAAGTCTACGGATTTACAACGCTAAAATCAGGGTTTCGATTCCCCTCAGATAGCCCGATGTGGCTTTTCTATAAGAAAACACACATGAAAATAAATAACCTAGCTCTTTGAATCATATAAGTCCCCCGTTTTTGTGTAAACAAAAACAGAAAAACCCACGTACACAGTTTGTTAAGGATGTATTGGAATTTATGTAGTTTTCGTTTTCTCTGATGTTTTTGTGGTGACTGTTCTAGTTATTTTCAGACAAATGACTACCTACGTACTATTCGGCTGAGAGCTGTGACTGATCAATTCTGTTTAAGTGGTTTCGTACGTTACAACCCCAACACGAACGTTTTAATTCGTCACTTCTGATTTGGCATGCTAATTCGTCAGAATAAATCGTGGTATGACAAGAAGTTCTGCCGTGTACAAAAACAAGTCGTTTTCTGGTGAAAATCAAGATAAAAAATTACCAATATTTAATATTGTCGTTCTTTCAATTTAAATTGCTTATATGATATTGTGTTATCATTCGTCACTAGTGATTGCGTCCTATTTTTGGTTGACAGGGTCCCTGATGATATGGCTTCTTTTAATGATTGCTTCTTATATATGTACTTTGATTAACGCTATAAAAATATTGTATTGTATGCGTGATCGGTCGTTGTTATATGTAACCCATAACTTTTTGCTTAATATATTTCTATCTGTTGCATTTATTTTTCATTTTTTATACTGTATAAATCTACCAATTAAAAACCTACGCTAAATAAAATAGTCCCTGTTGCCTGATATATTGCTTGTCTTAATAATGTGTAAATGCGTCGTTACTGTGTATAAAACTACTGTTCATTATTTTAATAAAGTACTCAGTTAGAACATTACAATGTATTTTATTTAAGCATAAACCGGATGCAGACCTGTAGTGACCTCTGATGTTATTAATTATATCTAAAGGTCATTATTTCTCTTGAAAGGGGAATTCCCCGTTGCTGTTGGCAAGACTATTCGCAACTTTGACGAGATTATTTACTGCTCTGAACACAGGTGGCGCTTCAAGGTGAACTATTTTACATGGTAATGAAGGGCCATTCGCCCGTCACCTATCAGTCAGGTGTATAGCAAATTAGGTTTAAAAAATGTTAAGCAATATATTTTGTGAGGAGGGAAAAAAGGTATTGGCAAAAGGTCTGCCAGTAGTTTGATAAATAGGGAAATTGTCAGTAATTAACAACAATTTTTGAGAAGTAACTTTGGAAAACATACATTCTTAATAGCTTTTGATCAAATTTGTAGTGTAAATAGGAGATAGTGCATTGCGAAATATCCTGGTTTTGTGCCCCTGTAGATATGGTTGTGTAACTGCAATCTCTTTCATTAACTAAGTGTGTTGGAGGATGTAGGTATTTGTTAAGTGTATATTTTAATTTACTGGTGCTTGCTAGGCTAAGAATGTTGAGGGGGGAAATTAAATTTGCGCATAATTGAAGCTGAGATACACAGATGTTAATATTTTGAATGTTTAAGATTGTTAGCGGTCTACAGGGGTTGGTGGTATTTCCTGATACATTTAATAGATGTTAGTATTAATGTCAAAAATAATAAAATTCACAGCATAGTTTATCACTGTCTTCCACATTTCGAAATTCATAAATAAATGTCTTTTATTTTTTGTGTTTGAAACCTATTTTAAATTGTGTTGCTTCAGGCAACGTAACTGTGTTAAACCACTGTAATGTATAGAAGTAAGGACTTCCAGATTTTTAAGGAAAGAAGTAAGATAACAGCCACAGGGCTTGCGAAGGATAACTTGAGAAAAGCATAGTTGGATATTCCCTGTTTTAATGTAAGAAAATATATCGGTATAAAATATGAGTCTGTTTTTAAACAACAAAAATAAAAGGCCCCCAGCGGCCTAGCGATAAGTCTCTGGATTTATGCCACTAAAAATCGGGTTTCGATAACCGTGTTGGGCACTGGATATTACATTATTTTTGACTTTCATAGGTTTTATAATATTCATTCCGGAAAACTAATGCGTAACTCTATTCTACCGTCACAATGTCAACTTAAAATAGTAAATATTACACCCCCTCTTGAATATAACTAATACCTTACTCCCCTCTATAGGTAGGGAAATAAACAGTCTTAACGGTGGTGACCCTTCGTATACTCTTTTATAAAGATGTAATATGTATTTACTGTGTAGAGCAACTACACCTCTGTGTCACCACAACATAAGTTTGGTTCTGTGAATGGTTTTCTAACTACATCTTTGTGCCGCAACAACTTAAGTTTGGTTCTTTAAATGGTTTTGTAACTACATCCTTATGCCACAACAACAATTTTACAGCAAAATTATGTAGTATAAAAAAGTTAAATGGTGAAAATATTTATATTAACGTTTTCATCAGAGAGAAAACATATTTCCTGCGGTTAGTCTGTTAAATTCTTGGTTTTACTACATACGTTTCATAAATTATATGAAAACAACTGAAACTGTTATAAATGAACTGCACACACAAAAAGAGAGGCAGCGAAAAAAATTTATGAAAGACAGTGGGTAACAAACACCAGGGTGCCTTTGTAAATGGGGCTTTTAAAGTATTTAGCTAGAATAAAATAGCTTATTTACTTGTTGGCTTATTTTTTATCTATTCTTAATATAAATTATCATTACGTTATATTCTGTGCATGTTGGTGTTCAATAACATGCTAAATAGAATGAAGATATTCATTTTAATAAAATATAGGGTCCTTCTGATTTCTATGACATAAAAATCGAGCCCTCTGGCGAGTCAGCATTGTATTCAGGTTTTATAGTTTATTTACATCTATTTGGCCAGGTGGTTAAAGACACTTGACTCATAATCTGAGGGTCGCGGGTTCGAATCCCCGTCACACCAAACATGCTCGCCCTTTCAGCCGTGGGATCGTTAAAATGTTAGGCCAATCCCACTATTCGTTGGTTAAAGAGTAGCCCAAGAGTTGGCGGTAGGTGGTGATGACTAGGTGCTTTCCCTCTAGTCTTACACTGCTAAATTAGGGATGGCTAGCGCAGATAGTCTTCGTGTAGCTTTGCGCGAAATTCAAAACAAACCAAACCAAATTTTCTGGCCAGGTTAATAAAACATTTTTGTTTACGCCTCCGTTACAGTTTCTGTCTGTGTTCCAGGTTATTTTTAAACATGAATGCAGTAATAGGAAAAATATTGGAAGTATAAAAGTAAGTTAATTTTTTGTATGAATTTACTGAAAAAGTAAAGCATGGCAACTAACTCGCGTATGTCGATTGTTTTAATTTTGAATTACTGATTTTTTTAAAGTTAAATACAAAATTTAATATATATATATGTATATTGTTTCCAATATTTAACTCACTCCATTTCTGTCATTTCCCTCAAAAATATAAAGTATTTTTGTGTTTGGCCGGTCAAAGACCGCATTCACAAACCCATTATTAAAGTTGATTATTGATTAATTATATTATGAACGTGAATTAATAGCCTTCGAATAATCTCGAGTAAATTCGTCATTATGTTAAATATTTGCTAACGTCGTTCCCTCGCAATATTTAAGTCATTAACTCTTCGAAGTTAAACGTTGCGTTAAGTTTTTCAGGTTTAGTCGGCGTTACTAATGGATACTTATGTGCAACGTATGCTATTTAGGGCTAATAGAACTACGTTTTATTAGGTCTAACGATCTTAAAGGGACATTTTTGAAGTCTGTTCATCGTCACTAATGAATTTTGTGGGCAGGTTCAGTATTAAAACATATAACCAATACAATAATGCAGCTGAAAATACACATTTAGGGTTAACAGAACCAAATATTATTAGGCCTAACAAATTCTTTCCAAGGCAACATTACATCAGATGTGGATGTCACGTGACTTACTAAAGTTTATATTCAAAATTATTTAAATATAACGTGCTAATCCATATGTACATCCATTAGTTTTAAATAAAATACATTCATATTGATATATAGCATTTTCTGGACGCATCTATGATATAAGATGTTGTCTTGCAGCATTAGCCTAAAAACACTTTTAATTAAGTAATGTTTTCGAACCTTTTCTCAATAAAATTTGCCACCGTTTGATCAACTAATATATTTACCTCCTTGGAATCGCCTCATGCCTGAAAACAACAAATTAAAATAGTTAAACACATAATGCATGGTCTAAATTTGCCTAATCTCCATGTAACACTGGACACTAATATATCTTCTAAACACACCCGCCTCCTTGCAATACTGGACACTAAAATAGGGTCTAAACAAGGGGCGTTATAAATGAGACTTTCAAATACCACTATTCGGTCCTATGAGTATCCGAAGATTTAGTGATGGGTGGGTTTGACTAGCTGGCTATCGTTTCAAAAGTAGCGAGGAGTAGCGCAGATAGCATCTGTGTAATTTCACGCGAAACTAAAGAAACTACACATTAAAAACTAACTGTTGTTATTATATCGCACGTGAAACAAGTATATAATACCAATGAAAATTATTGTTCAATTAGCAGAATGGTATTGATTATCTTGATGGTGTATTAAAATATGAAAAATACTATGTGACGTAAGAATCCTTCATATTCCTCTAGTTGTCGTTTTTTCTCTCTCTTAAGATTAGAATATGTGGGTTCAAATTGTTTACTTTCCGTAAATTGAACTTAACGTTATGTATATCGAACCGTACATTCTAACAAGTGCAACTTAGTTACGTCAGTTGTGATGTAAGGTGTGCATCAGGACCGAAGTTATGAATTTTAAAGCCCACTGCGGGCTCAGTTGCGGGTCCTATATAGGCCTCGCATACGACGTATTCATCATGCGTATAGAGAGCCGAACTACGAAAAGAAGAAAACTATGCCTCGTTCAACAGCACGTGCTTAATGCCGGCGCTTACATGGAGAGACAAGAACATCACATAACAATAACGATTTCTTTATAATTTTTTCTTTGCATAAGATGTCTTAACTTAAAAAGAAAAAAGGGGTGTAACAGTTTATAGAATGTGACTTCTCAGATATCTTAATAATTACACGTGTATATAGAATAACTATATAACATAAAAACAATTTTTAAATAAGCCATCCATATTTTTACCTAATTTAATATATTTTGTGTAAGTGACCTCTGGTGGACGTTGATGTAGGAATGTCTAGACTTAACATTTGTAATAAAATGCTATAAGAGATATAAACGTTTTTTATGTATGTGAATTCTGCAGCCGTACACTCCTAACTAGGTTTTGGTTTTGTTTTCTAGCTAATTACAAGTTGCTATGGCTACTCTTTTTCAGTTATAATAAATAAGACACTCCTTTAGGCTACAACTCCTTTATTACGCATGAAACATTTTTGCTTAACGACGAACATTCAGGTTTATCTGATGTCCTTTCGTTATCGAATTTATTGTCATTCTTTTTCATTTTTTTCACTTTTCTATTTTTTTTTGCATCATTTTCCATTTTTGGGAATACTTACGTATAACATGAAAATCATTGATTAAACTTAAAGGTCTTAATGTTGCTAAGCCTAAAAAACTATTGGTTTCGACCACTAGGTGATGTTGGGAGTAAAACCCTTAATAATTAAATGAGTAGTTGCGTCTGTAATTGGAACAAATTAGAATCTGTTATATTGATAATAATAATTCCGATTAATTTAAATTGTGCACAATTTGGAATTATTAGCAAAAAGAAAGAAGATTATAAAAAATCCATTACGTCATTCATTTTAAGAAGTCAGACATCTTTACCTGTTTTTATTTTTTTTATCTCTTTAAAATGTCGTATTTAACGACGGGACTACTGTAATAAAGCGCCGCCTAATGGCAAACAGGCGCAGTCGAGTACTAAAGTTTTATAGAGTAAAGTTAATAGTTACTTAAAAAGAACAGAAGATATTAATCTACTGCTACTCTCCTAGGCCTATTTGCTGTCGTATAATGTCGTGACTTTTCCCTGTAAAGTTAGGGGAAATAAGCCCGCATGCATTCCACTCCTTCACGTATGACATACCATAAAACTTGTATTAACGGTGACATTCTAATGGTCCTGTTAACCTTAAGTGGCATTATACTGTTCTTCTGCAGTAAAATCTGTGCTAGTAAATGAAGTTAGGTGTATTATCAGCAGCGAACAAGAAGGAATATTAAAAGCTGTTCTTTACAATGATGCAATACTTCTTTTTTTTTTTAAGTATTTAAACATCTATTGAATATGCCCCTAATTCATTTTACTATAATAATAATATACAAACTGAGCCTTTCTTCATTGTTGACCTGGTTTTTGTATGCGTTTATAACTCGATGGTTTGTGCCTGGCGTGGCCAGTGGTTAACGTGCCCTGACTGAATTTAAAGATTTAAGTTTGTGATACAAAAACTCGATCCATGCCTGTGGACTGTGGGTTTCAGTCCAATCTCACTAATCTGTCAGACAATAGTTGGCGGCACGTGCTGTTAACCAGCTGCCCTCTCTAAAATTTATCACTTCAGAATAAACGACGACAGTGCCCATGCAAGTAGCCCACTGTGTATCTTTGCGCGAACTATTTAATACAAACCAGCAAAAACAGGCTGGTTTCTATTCACCGCCCACTCACTATATTTGGGATAAGTCAATATAAGTGGTTGGGAGATTGGATGGGGAGTTCTTGGTATTGTGGTTATTTTGTGGAATACATTGTTTCTTTTTCGATATGGTAAGTAACCTCGAGCTCGAGACGAGTCAGAATACTGCCACCATTGTACCGTTACATGCTACTTTAAGAATGTTTAGAATTGTATAATAATAATTTGTTCGTCTTCTGTATAAAAAAAACGTTGAAATTTTGCGCTGTGTTTGGAGAAACCAAATGAAAGTCAGTGCTATCGTTAATAGCTGAACTTTGCGAGATCACGTGCCCACCTCTTACCTACTGAATAAATACAGCACGTTAATGTGTTTTTTGAATGACCATTGGCGATTTATTGAACATTTTCAGGGCTAAAATAATCTACGTGCAGTTTAAAATGCTTCACAAGAGGACCTTATTAAAAATATTTTTTTATTTGTCATAACGAATATTTTTACTCGACGTTGAAAGGTGTAACGGAACGTGTGTGTGTGGTAAGCAATACGTTTTGTCAGAAATATTTTACACTGATTGTAACATACTGCTGTTCTCTAATATTATCTATGTATCTATACATATAAATAAACTCGGAGAGAGAGTTTAAGATTGCTAAGAGTAGGGGTCGTCGTCAGCTAAGACGGCTTTATTTTTCTAATAGGGTGGTTGGCTTTTGAGGAGTTGCCTTCAGATTTGGTAGATGCAGTGAATTTAAGAGAAGGTTTGATGAATAGTTCGGTCGAGATGGACCAATATGTTTCTTGTTGTCCGTAAATTATATGTGTGTAAAGCTAAGCCTAAAAGATTTTAACACGTACAAAGACAATTAATTCAATACAATAAAGGTGCATTTTGAACTAAATGTGAGAGGAAGTAGGTACTGGTTTTGGTTTCAAGTTTATTTATTTCAGAATAGTTCATCTTTCTTCACACAGCGACATCTAGATAAGAAAAAAGCTGCATTCCCCTTTCGTTTGAACACAATTATTTCTATATCAGAAGATGGATCACTTAAGACGTAATGAGGGGTCTCCAATAAAATATGGTTGAACCTTCTGTGGTGAATGAGGGGCTAAAACTCCTGGTTTTAGCAAATTTTCTGCCATGGAAAGTAAGTTGTACAAGATGTTACCCAACCCCACAGTATGTTATCCATGTTTCTTTATAAGCAGAATTGACGATTTTTATTCCTCTGTATAGCACTAGGTGGCGTACCTCCGATGCTAAATGTAGAAAATGGATTATTTTATTCGTGGTGGGTATTTTACTTTCGGAGTTTTGGGGTTTTGTGTGCGTTTGTATAGTTGTGAACCCTTGATAATACGTTCCTTTCCCCCAGAGGTTCAGAAACTAGGCTGAAGATTTATAATAATAATAATAAACAGGTTTTGATACCCCTGGTGGGTAGAGGACACATAGTTCTCAGACAAACCTTTGTGATATTACATCTTTAATTTTAGCTGATTGTGTGCGTTGATGTATCCAAACAGTGCTTTGAACTTGTTTACAATATCAAATTCTCTTTTTTTTTTTCTTCTAAGTTTGAGCTACTATCGGTAGGTGGTTCTAAAGTCTCATATCAGATCAGCCATCAACTCGAACAATGGGGAAAAAACGTTGACTGAAATGTTGGCCTGATATGTTTTCTTATTAACCTATGTGAATACAATTTTGACATCTCTTCTTGGTTTGAGGCTATAAGTTGATAGATATTACGCTGTACTAACTTTGAAAATTTCAAATGTTTACATTCATAATTATGGCTCCTGTGTGGTCTAATTATTTTTGTACTTGAATACAGTTTATAGTTTACAGTTGTATTTTTGCCTAATGTTTTAATCAAATAGTGGTCCCTTTTGTTTCTCAAAACCGGTTCTGTCGAAGCAAACAAATAGTTCTGGACCACTGGTGCGAGAGGTATGTTTCTAGATACCTATCTAGAGAGAACATAAATAAATAATAACTTCAGATTGGAATACGTCATTATGTACTAATTATTAGGTGATTTTCATTGCTCTAGTTCTATTAACCTCGCCTAATGAACTTTGACCTCAAACCTAGAGCTTTGAAAAATCATGTTATATTGAAATTCAAAACTGTCTAATTTTCACAGTTGCAGCGAAGGTCACCCGGGTTTCTAGCTCGTGGGTAAACCTTCTCACTAAAGTTACAGCACTTTCTTTGTTAAGGTGTGACGTCACTGTGAGTAACTTGCAAGACCTATTTTTAGTAGATTTGGCAGTTATACAATAAGCGTAGATTTCAACATATTAAAGCTTGTTCCCAGTAATTCTGCGGTAAATCTAAGGAGCTTGTAAAGCAAAACACCGGGTTTCGATACTCTTCATGGGCAGCGCACTATGCAGCTTTGTGCCTAACAACAAATAAACTTTGCGGTTTATGTATACTGTAAGAAAAAACAACGTTTTGCTAAAACAAGCTTATTTGTAACAAACTACACTCAGCAATGAATGTCATTTTTTATCAGTATCTCTTCTTCATCTTGGACTGTCCCCCGCTGGTACAGCGGTAAGTCAGTCTACGGATTTGCAACGCTAAAATCAGGGGTTCGATTACCTTCGGTGAGCTCAGCAGATAGCTCTATGCGGCTTTGCTGTAGAAAAAAATTCTTTTTAGACTAAATTAATATCTTCCTCCTGTGGCATAAAGAAGTAATTAAGAAGTGTTAACTACTGAATACAGTTGACGTTTGCAGGCGTGGCGTAGAAAAATAGTAGTTAAAAAGTGTTAACCAATGAACAGCCTATATTTCTAGGTGTAATTTCAACCCAAATTACGTATCAGCAATTTTAAAGACCGAATTTAAATGCTGTGTGTATGTGTGTGTGTGTGTGTGTTCTTGTGTGTTTTTACACTGCTAAATTAGGGACGGCTAGCGCAGATAACCCTCGAGTAGCTTTGCGCGAAATAAAAAAAAAACAAACTTTCTGAAACTTTTTTTTTTCGCGCGTATCACTTTACATCAAACCACGTCCTCTTCTTTATTGTTATAATTTTGCGTCCTCCGCTAGTACAGCGGTAAGTCTACGGATTTACAACGCTGAAATCAAGGGTTCGTTCTCCTCGGTGGGCTCAGCAGATAATCCGATGTGGCTTTGTTATAAGAAATCATATACACACACATTATAATTTTGAACGTGCGTATCAGTGCTGTCACCTGATGGATATAATCTCACATTCTTTATGGTTAATAACCATTTAGTTTACGTAGGCTACTCTCTGTGATTTTTATAATTTTTTCTAACCCATCTGGGTAGTGTTAAGATATATTTTAATATCCAGTTAATTACGTACATCATTTAATACTCTATTTTTAAAATTAAATATATCACCTGCTTCGTTTAGGTACGTTTAAGGGAAAACACAAAACACATAGAGTTAGAAAACTGAATGTATGTAATTAACACCAAACACCCATACTTAACATCTAAGTATATAAATGAATGTTTGTACCGTAGTTCCTTTGAGCCTATTGGGCCAATTTCATCTCAAGTTTGTATGTAAACAAACACTATGAACTGTGGGTAATGCCCTAAGTTGGTCAAAGTTGTACTTAACCCTACTTCTATTTTGTAAAGCCTGTGGGCTAATAACTTCCATCCTACTGAATCATTCTCACACAAACTTGCAGGTTCGAATCCCTGTCACGCCAAACTTGTTTGCCTTTTCAGCCAGGTGGCGTTATAATATAATGCGACAGTCAGTCCCACTATTCATTGATAAAATAGTAACCCAAGAGTTGGCAGTAGATGTTGTAAATAGCTGCTTTCTCTCTAGTCTTGCGCTGCTAAATTAGGGACGGCTATCATAAATAACCCTTGGGGGAGCTTTGCGCGAAATTCAGAACAAACACATCAATCATCCTTGTCAGGTTGACACTTCTTAAAGTGGTGCATATTCGAAATATGAAAGTTGCTGGATTGTTTCTCGAACAACCATGGTGTTGTCATGGTCAGTAAAATGTAAGGTGTTCAAGGTTGGGATCTCCTCAAAATCTTTTGCAGATATAAACTGGAAATATTGTTTATGAGGAAGCTTTGTTATGATTTAATTTATTTTTTTTTATATTTAAGTTATTACTTTGAGATATATTATTACTGTTAAATTCACATTAGTTTAATTACGTTTAGTCATTTCCCCGTGAGGCGTCTCTTTCAACCAAACACAAGGACTGCATGCTTGACACATAGCATAGCTAAGCCATGAATTCTTGACAACACTGTGTGCTGATGTATCGCCATCTAGTGGCTAAGGACGAAATGAGCTTAAATTTGCAACATTAATTTGTTCTTCAAACCAAAATAATTATTCTGTTTATTAGCAGAAAATTTAATGTCGAGATCTCACGTTATTTAAGGTCATTTGCAGTTGATAAATTTTTGTTTGTTTTGACAGTGATTTCCATATTATTAGCTATTTCGTAACAACTCGTAATACAAAATACGTATACGTGGTATTTTGTGTAAATTTATAAAATTGTCACTTGCGATATTAAATACATACATTAACTTAATTTCAAACGATGATAAATACAGTAAAAAAAGCATTTTATTCTTTAGCTGTCGTTGCGATATCTTTAGGTAAAAATAAACATTAAGCCAATGCGATTCCTGGTGTTATAATCGGTAAGTAATCGTTACCATATATTTATTTTATTTAAAAGAAAGTAAGCTGAATAATATGCAACAAATACTAATTATATTTTTAACTAAAAAGAAAATAAACAAGGTAATAAATAAGCAAGATTTTCTTTGTTAAACTGTGTCTGTGTATTTGATAGTTCGTGGTTAGTATCCCGTTGCAGTAAAATCGCATTTCCCACTTTGATGCCGTAAGTGACTACTATACGAATGGTGATCAACTTTTACCGCTAGGCCAGATAGAAGTAGCTCAAGGGTTGGTAGTGGGCGCTTTTAACTAGCAAAATTAGGAACCGCTTTGCTCAGATAATCCAAACATAGAGCTCTGTTGAAAGTTCCGAAACAAGCTGTTTATTTAAAAATAACTCCTTCAGTATTTTAGCAATAAGCCTAAGAGCTTATTACATTAAAATTGGGTTTCTATACTTGTAGGGGCCTAGTGGTTAGTGCACTTCGGTTGCAGGTTCGAATCCATTACTAAACACGCTCACAATTTCAGCCGTGAGGACGTTATAATGTCACGATCAATCACACTATTCGTTGATAAAGAGCCACCCAAGATTTTTCGGTAGGTGGTGGTGTTTGTTTGTTTTTGTTTTTTGAATTTCGCGCAAAGCTACTCGAGGGCTATCTGCGATAGCCGTCACTAATTTAGCAGTGCAAGACTAGAGGGAAGACAGCTAGTCATCGCCACCCACTGCCATCTCTTGGGCTACTCTTTTATCAACGAATGGTTGGATTGACCATAACATTATAATGCCCCCACGACTGAAAGGGCGAGCATATTTGGTGCGACCGGGAGTCAAACCCACGACCCTCGGATGACGAGTCGAACGCCTCAACACACTTGGCCATGCCGGGCCAAGTGGTGTTGACTAGCTGCATTCTTTCTAGTCCATCAAAGCTAAATTAGGGACTGTCACTACAAGATGGCCCGACATGACCAGATGGGTTAAACGTTCGACTCGTAATCCGAGAGTTGCGGGTTCGAATCCCACTCACACCAAACATGCTGGCCATTTCAGCTGTGGGGTGTTATAATGTGACGTTCAATCCCACTATTCGTTGGTAAAAGAGAAGCCCAAGAATTGGAGGTGGGTGGTGATGACTAGCTGCCTTCCCTCTAGTCTTACACTGCTAAATTAGGGACGGCTATCGCAGATAGCTCTCGAGTAGCTTTGCGCGAAATTCAAAAACAAACAGTAAAAGATAACACTCGTGTAACTTTGTGAGAAATTTAAAAACAGAAGAAATTCATTGTTACTTGCAACAACTGAACCTATAAGTCAGTCACCCTGATAAAGAAAACAACTGTCTTTCCCAAATCTTACAATTACCCACCTTTCCTTTATATTCAGATTATAGCATAAACAAACCAGGACCCTTTATCTTATCGTTCTACTGGTAATTATCACAACTTCGCTAACACCAGTGTAAGATAATCTTTCCATCTCCAAAATCATATAGTCCTTTGAAAATGTTTCAATAAAATATTATAATTTCTTAGATAAGTAGACTAAAAACTGTGCCGCTAACGAGTTGTTATTGGCGAGCGATTCGATCCTGGGTCCTCTTGACGGAAGTCGAGTGGCCTATGGAATGGGTTGCCTTCAGATATTCTGGAGGCAGTAAATTAGAGTGGATTTAAAATAAACTTAATAGATATATAACTGGCAAGGGCTGGCTTTAGGTTTTTTCAGTTGTTTTAGTTTGGCTTATAGAATGAGACAGCAGAGATGAACCAACAGGTCCATTGTTGTCTCTAGACATTGTTATAAACGTATCAATACAGAAACAGTTCTTAGAACTTCCTTAAAGACGCCTGCAGGTTGACAGCTGAAACATTGGTAAAACTAATTAGCAACTTCATTAATAGCTAGATACTAATTATTAATTAGACTTCGATGATCGTATAAGCTACTGACCCTGACAAGGAGTGATACACGATCACCACAACTTTACCGCGAGGTGATCCAAATTAGGTTAATTTAAATGCGTTACTTAAAAGTCGTTCGTCAGATATCTGTCCAACTTACAAATTGATCCGAGTTATCCTTTAATATTTCAACATGATTAATAGAGCTGCTTTATCGATGTTATTAACGTAAGAGAGAAAAAATATCAAAGACCCAAGAACACTGATCAGCAAAACACTCCATAACTGATGAGGATTCAGTTTGATTAGACCATATTATCCAACTCATACTGGTGTGATTCTCCTAGCTAATCAGTTGTGTGTCACTTTATCAAAAGCTATTTGAAAATTCAAGTCTACACCCTTTCTATCGTCCGGATAGCAAGTAACTCCATTGAGAGAAAGAAAAAAATAGATAATAGATGAACAATGCATTATTAATAAGTAATACATTTGTCATATTAGAAGAAAATAAGCTAAGTAATAAGTAATATTCAAATATTTTTAGTTCTTTTTTAAAGAGAAAAATAAACTAGATAGTAAGCAATAATTAAGCGCTACTTCTATGGTAAGTATGAGATTTAAAAAAAATCAAATAGTTTCGTAAAAATTTCAAATTTCTCTTAAACCTAAAAGTTCAGTCACAAAAATAATATTTGACATTTGGAAGGTTATAAACTTGGGATGTAAATTTTTAAATATCATACGTAATCAAAGTTTTGTGTTTATTTCCGCGATTTTGAATTAACTTTGCAACGCCATTTCCTGAATTGTATGAATATTTTATGTTTCGAAACATTTGCCTACTTTAACGATAAACTTTCAGAATTACGAAAGTGTTCTTACATTACAGAACCAGTTAGGCTTAGCTGAAATTCGTGTATTTGGCATCTTAACGATGAATAATAAAATAAAACTCAGACAAGGTTTCGTATGTTTATTGCTGTATAACAATGAAATAATAGTCCAGCATGAAATTCGTCATGAATACAGGTTTTCATATGAAAATGTATGCAGCAACAAGACTCGTCGTATATCTTGTTCCCCATATTGAATTGCAAGGTGGCCTTCATCGAAAATCAGTTTTATTCAAATCTACACGTAGAAATGGCATCTTAATACCCAAAACTATACTTTTCTTGTCCGATATTTTATTATAGTATTGAATTTAATGTAAGAAACTTCCTAGTTTCGATACAGTTATGAGTTAGTTTACAATACAATTTATAAATAGCATTGTGAGTCCAGCTAAGAGATTTCATCACTCGGTAATAGCATCTCATAAGGCACATTTCCTACATTTAAATTTTTTTGTAAATCATAGTTACGTAGCTAAATATAAAATTATTAAAACAAACGATTAAACCTGTCATGTAGCACATGCATTAAGATGCACACCTGTTACACTTATACCACAATATGAAACATTATCCATCATTAATGTGAAGTTTATTCAAAGAGATAAAGACAACACTTAAGGCACTAACAAGTATCCCGACATTATTGTACTTTATGTCTTAATAATTATTTGATTCATCCATGTGTAATCTTCTTCATTGTAGACAACGCGAAGTCTATCCCAACTATCACGGTATTATTTGATAAATTGTTTAGAACTTAGTTATGTAGATGAACTGCTTGTTATAGAAACACAAGTACAGAGGACGACGTGTCGAAAATCTTTCGCCTTTTATCTTTAGGCAGTTGTTGTCCATTCAACTGACTCTTATCAGGGTCTTTTCAAGCATTAATCTTTGTGGTAGTTGTTGGCATGGCACCGGTCGAGCTCATCACAGGACTTGGAAACCTTTGGTATGGTTGTCCATAGATACTCGATCCACTCGAGCCCAACCACCATTATAGTTCAGAGACTATTGATTGACAATTTATATGTATATCAAGAGTAGTAAGAAGTTCTGTTTACATACTATACAGGAGTGGCCTACATTGGAGATATATTTTTTCCGTTGTTTATCTTTCTTGGACAAAGAGAAGTACTTTCTGATCTAGATCACGTTATTAATTGAGCAATTGCAACCTACAAATGTATGAAAGAAGACCTCGCATTTGCTTGGACGAAGAATATTGACAGTGAATGTATAAGAACACTTTTTTCCAGCTCCAAAGGTAATCTAATACTGTTGGACGTGTAACTATTGCACATTGACAATGCTCAAAGGTACAAAATCAGTGTCCACTTCTCAGGGTCATTAGCGTATCTATCGTGAGCTACATGGGCTTCGATGTAAGGAGTCTGTTATCTGCCTTTTTCTGATAGTCTGTGTTTATTGAAACCAAAATCAAGAATATCCTTATAATGGGTTCTGAGAACCTTGACATCCTTCAGGTTCACAGTTGCTAAGAGCTCGCATGCAACTCAGATTTATTCTCATCTGCACTCGCAAAGTTATATCAGTCGCACGGCAGACCTGTGTTTGATGTGAATCTCGTGCGAACATCTTGTTCATGTTTTTTTTTATGTTTTAGGCTTCAAGAAATGTTACTGTCCCATAGAAAGCCTTCTTACAGTTTCAATTTGTTTGGTAACATATTATAAATAAACATATGTTGTATATATTTCAAATTTCGTTGCTTTAGCTGGTGACTAAAATGCTTACCATCCAACATTTTGGCATCTACAAGTGTTTCATCTGAAACTAGTTATTTAGTCTAGTTCTGTATTAATTTGAAGACAACTTGTCGATTTAAAAACTAGCTGCACAGTATAGTGTTCCTAAGGTTCATCACAAACGAAAGAAACAATGCTTCAAAACCGGATCATGTTTACACAAGACTTCTGGTTCTCTTTAACAGGCTCATCAAAGAAGAAACAGACAGTGCTTCTAAACCGGATCATGTTTACCCAGGATTTCTGGTTCTCTGTAACAGATTAATCATAGAAGAAACAGTGCTTCTAAACCGGATCATGTTTACACAGGACTTCTGGTTCGGCCCGGCATGGCCAGGTGCTTAAGGAACTCGACTCGTAATCCGAGGGTCGCGGGTTCGAATCCCCGTCACACGAAACATGCTCACCCTTTCAGCCGTGAGGGCATTATAATGTTACGGTCAATCCCACTATTCGTTGGTAAGAGTAGTCCGAGAGTTGGCGATAGGTTGTGATAACTAGCTGCCTTCCCTCTAGTCTTACACTGCTAAATTAGGTACGGCTAGCGCAGATAGCCCTCGTGTAGCTTTGCGCAAAATTAAAAAAACAAGAAACAAACAGACTTTTGGTTCTCTGTAACAAGTTCATCACAGAAGAAATAGGCAGTGCTTCTAAACCGGATCACGTTTACCTGGGACTTCTGGTTCTCTGTAACAGATTCATCATAGAAGAAACAGTGTTTCTAAACCGGATCATGTTTTCACAGGTCTTCTGGTTTTCTTTAACATGCTCGTAAAAGAAGAAATTCATGGTGTTTCTCATTATATTCAAATGGTTTAGTAGAATAGTAAATTACAAAGGCTAGAAAAATGTATTTTGCTATTTGCTGGTATTTAAAATGACGCACAGCTGATTACAAAGTTACACATTTTACATTTGTTGTAGGTGGGCGGGTGTTGTTAACTAGACACTGGGTTGGTTAAGTAAACCAACAGTTCAGTATTTTGAAAAATTCACGTTTCGTTTTTTTTTTCTGGATTCTCTCTTCTGTAATCTGCCCATGTTCAGATAAGTCAGGAAATAAATACTGGGTAACTCCTGGAAATTAGAAAAATATGTAAATTTTGAGGCTTGGATTAACAAATTAAAATTAAAAGTTATACACATTTATAAAAACAAAAAGAGTGAAAGTAATGGATTAGAAATTTAAGTTTTGGTTTTTAAATTGTAGCTTCAGGACTGTAGTGTGCCTACTATGACTGCTAATGTAGGTAAATATCTATTTCATTATCCAATGAAGTAAGACCACTTTGGTAGACGATAAGTCTAAGTTCCACGTGATTAGCACGTGGGGGTAACATGAAACAGCACTTAATATGCTTTTGGTTGTACAGTGTTTTTTAGACTGGCTCTTACGGGAAACAATGTCACGTGGAATGTTGAAAAAATTAAATAAAAATATTTAATGTACAAATAAAAATCTACCAGTGTTAGTATGTTTATATAGCGTAGCTAATTCCGATTTACTCGAAATGTCAGTAACCTACAACTGCAGCTTAATCCTCGATCTTGGTAATTCTGTACTATCTAGATGGACATAATTCAGCCATCAAGAGCCTTTAAGATCCTCGAATAAAAATATTTGATTTATTATAATTTAGATAGTTTCATTCATTTGTCTATTATTTGATTTTGTACTTAAGAAATTGATATGCGAGTCAGTTCATGTTAGCCTGTTTTTTATTTTCATAGATCATATTAAACTATGTAGGAAAACGGTATTTCCTGAAGTTGATTTTCTGTAGTAACATACATTTCTTTAAATAAATAAGGAGAGAAAGGAAAAAAAATGTTCTATAGTTTCTTTGACGTGAAATAATAGGTGATTTAATAAACAGTACAAATCTAACAATGATTAGCAATAGGCACTGGAGCGACTAATTTTTATAGAGGATTTAATAAACAGTAGAAATCTAACAATGATTAGCAATAGGCATTGGAGCGACTAATTTTTATAGAGGATTTAATAAACAGTACAAATCTAACAATGATTAGCAATAGGCACTGGAGCGACTAATATTGTGAAGGATTTAATAAACAGCAGAAATCTAACAATGATTAGCCATAGGCACTGAAACGATTAATGTTTCAATTAAACAAAATATGAAGTGTGAGATTTCAATATTTTTAAATTATTATGTTTAACTTTAATGTAGTTTTTTTACGATCGTGAAACGACAAATAAATGTGTATACTGTCGTCAGTTTGAGAACAGTTAAATTTGAATGAAAAGTAAATCCAAGATATATATTTAAGTTACCCCCCTTCAAGTGACACAGCAGTATTTCTGCGGACGTATAGTACTAGAAACCGGGTTTCGATACCCGTGGTGGGTAGAGCAAAGGTAGCCCATTGCACAACTTTTCGCTTGACTTCAGACAAGTAATTAGTCAGGTATTTGTGGAATTATTTCTGGCAAAGCAACATCTAATTGTGATATTTTTATCGTTATGCAATAAAAACAAAATTGAAGCATGTAAATAATTAAAAACGTTTTTATTTATTGCTGTTTTAAGAGAGAAAGTTAGAAAAAATACTTGAATGCATTGATTACGTGTTACCTTTTCTTCGAACTCACGTCACTTCAACTTCTAATTTAAGTTACCTGATATTAATTAAATCATTCCAGTGATTGATTAGAGTTTATTGTCGTGGTCGGTTTTATTTCTAGTACTTCCTGAATCTCGCCGCCAAGGTAATTACTGTTTGTCACTCATAGACCGTGTTTCCTACCCTCAAAAGTGTCCCCTGCGTCTTATAATGTAAAGTTCAGCTACCCAGCAAATGTTCTATTCTTTGTGCAGGATTAATGATTGCATTCAAAAATATTCCAGCATACCCGAGATCCCTAACAAGGGTGACCACGCTTTTTTTTTTTTTATTGAACCTAAATTTCAGTTTGAATCTACGTTGAACACCACAGAAACTTTAATTTTCTCTCCCAGGCTCAGCAACGTAGATTAATTCTTTAAATATAATAGGTAAAAGAATAATTTTTCCCTTGTATTTCAAAGAGAAGTTGTAAATTCGAGAGGTTTCTAAAACGTTTCTTTAAAATGCCTGATATTGATTTGTGGTAATATGTTTGTGTCATGTATGCACACACACACACACACACACACACACACACGTACATTCTCCTTCAAGCCTTGATGCTTTAATAATTTTTTAAACAGTGATTATATCCTGTATGTCATTAAAACAGGATATAATCACTGTTATGTCATGAAAACAGGAGGTGATAGTTTTATCATGGGTTCGTTAAACCATTAAAAAAAATTGAATGTTATTCTTCGGAGTAAACCTTAAAGCCTGTGACTTCTGAGTGATTTGGACTCAGTCGGTTTCTACTGTAGGGGGCGCTGCGAGGAGTATTGAACATTAAAAGGAACATTACTTGTACATTTTTAAACTGAAAGGAACGATGAAATTCTGTTTTCAAACTGTGATATATAATTTCGTAAGGCAAATTTACCAAAGGCTTAGTATCTAGAAGACTTCTTAGTGAGATTTTAAAGTTATTTTTCCTTAACTGCAACAGATATCTGTAGGGGGCGTAGTTTTATATTTCATAAAATAATATTTGAAATTTATCAAATTATAATGTCGTGTAGAGATACTTCATTTGCATGCTTTTCGGAAGGAAGTATTTCTATGTGTGTACAACTTTTAAATTACTTTAATTTTCAAAAGGAACAAGGTTTCATCTATCCTTGGAATATATAAATAACTCACAGTACCTGAAGAATAGAGTTCTCTGCCTAAGTTATCTACATAGATACAACTAAAAATAAACTCATCAGCAAATGTAGTCAAATATAGATAAACATGATACCTAATAGTTGTTTATTTGTTTTTAAGCATTCAGCTCTACAATGGGCTACCTATACTGTGCCCACCGCGAGTATCTAAACCTAATTTTTAACGTTATAAACATTTAAACTTACTACTGAGCCATCACCCGGAGAGACAGCAGCAAGTTCACGAACTTGAAACGCTAAAACCTGGGTGTTCGATTCTCCGTGGTGAACACAGCAAATCATGCAGTGTAGCTTTGCTCTGAAACATATACTCTTCAAAAAAAGAAACGCAAAAGGGATATTTTTGTTATTTTAAAGAGAAATATATGTAATAACGTTACAAGCTCAGAGTATGTGATGTTACACGTGTTAAGGCACTGATTGTCAGACTAAAATGACAATAAACGTTGTGCACTTTGAAAACGGAGGAAAACATCGGACTTTTCGCCAAAAGGCATGCGTGTCCAATAAATTTGTTTGAGAGATCTGCATGTTCTGCAAGGGCAACATGTGCAAAATCCCTATAAAAGTGACGGGTTCTCGGTTTCCATAGCTCAGTGTTATGCCACCGACACGCAATACAGTTACGCCAAGACTGACTGAAGCACAACGCAACAACGCCATTGGTCGCTTGGAAGCAGGCAAATCTCGATCAGATGTTGCCAGAGCTGTGAATGTCCACCCAAGCACCATCACAAGGCTATGGAATCGTCACCAACAACATGGATCAACTCGTGACCGTCCACGATCTGGCAGACCTCGTGTGACCACGCCCGCACAAGATCGCAACATCCGGTTACGTCACCTTCGGGATAGGACCACCACTGCAACGTCTACTGCCTCAACCATACCAGGGCTGCGTAGGATTTCTGATCAGACCGTACGCAACCATCTACGAGATTCTTAAGCCCCATGTGCAACCCATCATGGTGAACGTCAACGACGTTTTTCAAAATGACAACGCTCGTCCTCACACAGCCCGACTCACCACTGTCTTCTTGAGACACCACAACATCAACGTTCTTCCCTGGCCCTCCAGATCACCAGATTTAAACCCCATCGAACATCTTTGGGACGAGTTGGACCGACGTCTGCGACGGCGACAACCTCAATCGCAGACTCTACCTCAGCTTGCAGCAGCTTTGCAGGCTGAGTGGACAGCCATTCCACAGGATGTGATTCGTCATCTCATCAGTTCCATGAGCAGGAGATGCCAAGCAGTTATTGATGCTTACGGGGGGCATACTCGTTATTGACGTTGAGTGACGTTAAACTTCAACTAGTGAGCGTGGACTTCGCCTTTGCAGACTTTGGATGTTCAGCAGTGAATGTGCAAAGTTTCACACATGTCATAGAGAACTACCCGGAATAAACTTGTTAACAATGTGTCTTATATTTTGCCTTTTGCGTTTCTTTCTTTGAAGAGTATATAATAACCAACGGAAAGAGGGGGGTGATAGTTATTTGAATAGTTTGTTTAAACACCTGTTTATTTGTTTCTTATGAATTGGCTAAAGATCTATTTTTGAGACGATGTTTTTTATATACTAGCGTATAACCCGCCGAAAACGACAGGACAACTACCTCACCCTATAGTATACCCTAACCTCACATTTTATAGCGAAATCTAGCTTAACCAACAAAGAGGCAGAGAAGTATAGTCGAGACAGTCAAACGTAGGTAAATTCGTTTGTGAACCAATCAAAATTAAGATCATTCATGAAATGAATTCGTAGCGTATTCGTAGAGTAAATTATTAGTAAAAAATCAGTTAGATTAACAACTTCTAATATGTTGAAAAGCCACTATGTTCCAATAATGGCTTTTATGCTATGTTGCTTAGCAACAAAAGTATAACCTGGTGAAACTTTGTAGAATGGACGGCAACTGCCTGTTGTGGAGACGCGAGTCTAGAGGAAGACGTTTCGAAAATTTTCCGCTTTTCGAAATGTCGTCTTCTACACTTGTGTCTCCACAACAGGCAGATGCTGTCCATTCTGCAAAGTTTCATCATGAATACTCTGCCTAAACAATCTATCAAATAAAAGTATAACCTAATATTGTTGTTAGTCTCTGCACTGAAAGTATAAAATGAAATGTATAGACAACAAAACTGCAAAAATATTTGTTAATTTTTTATATTGATTAAAGAAGTTTATTTTTCATTAAAACATTGGTGATATAACAGAACATATTAATGCAGAAAAGATTTAAGTTTAAGATTGAATCGATATTTTTACTTTAATGATAAATTTTATGCATTTGATTCTAGGCTAGATGATCCCACACTACGTCATTACTTTAGGCTTAGTTTATCAACACTCACTACACTTGTAAGGTTTCAAGGTACTCTCGTCACTAAAATCGTAATGGGCAGACAGTAATCTAGATACATGTACACTGCTGGCCAAAATCGTAGGGCCAATGAACATAAAGAAAAAATATGCATTTTGCGTTGTTAGACTCAACCACTTATTTGAGTAGAGTTTCGAAAGATGAAAATGGGAAAAGGAAAAAAAAAAAATTAAGCATTTAATAGGGAAAATGTAAACACTATGAAATTAACCCAAATATTATTCATTGCAACTTTTCAGCACAGATTTTATGGAATTGCCCTAATTAAAGTGCGTTTAGTGTCATGCGATATTAGCTTAAGTAATTAGCATAAGTAATGATGCTTAATATGGCTGTACTGAAGTCATGCGGGCGATAACAAGAAACTGTTAATTTAGATTCCATGGCGTTACCCTAAGGGAAGTTATTAACACTGTTTTCGAGAGAAAAACCTTCCACCATATATTTTAAAGAATGTGGTTGGTTCTGTAAACTATGAGTCTGGTCCGAATAGTAGGATTACGATCCTAAAGCTAATGTTGGTTACTATCTATTGTCACTTTCTTACTTGCTGTGGTTTGTTGGTATGGACAAAAAGTCATCTAATAGAAAAAACGCCTTATGTGTGAAAAAAGGTGCGGTCGAAAAAGGACTGAAGAACGATTTTAAAAGATCCTTTGTTTTGTTTGTTTTTTAATTTCGTCCAAAACTACACGAGGGCTATCTGCGCTAGCTGCCCTGAATTTAGCAGTATAACACTAGAGGGAAAGCAGCTAGTCGTCACCACTCACCGCCAACTTTTGAGCTACTCATTTACTAACGAATAGTGGGATTGACCATAACATTATAACACCCCCACGGCTGAAAGGGCGAGCATGTTTCGTGCGACGGGGATTCGAAAATGTGATTATCAGATAACGAGTCGAGCGCTTTAATCTCCTGGCTATGCTGGACCTGACTTTAAAGGAATGCGATTGAAATTGGCGGACCAACTGGTAGCTACACATAGCTTAGGTACGAATTTACAGCAAATATTATTCATTATTTAGTCAAGCCATGTTTTTTGTCGTTGTTGTTGTTTAACTTAGGGCACGATGATGGGTAAAACAATAAAATACGAGGTCCAGCTAACTAATGAATGAATATTTACTGTAAAAAAAATTATTAATTATATAATTATAGCTATCAGTTTAGCTATCAATTTTGATTTCACTCCCTCCTTTCGATAAGTTCACTCCCTCAACCGACTATTGTGAGAACTATTTCGATAAGTTGACAGGATGACATTTTTCTTCTAGCCAACGATTATCAGTCTTTGAACACCGCATTTCGTGAATAATAATTACCGTTTGACTCTCCATGACACTCACACTAAAACGTACAATATTAATTGTAATAAAAATATATAAAATCACGTGAAAATCATGTTATATTTCAGAGGAGTGTTTTTTTTTTTTTTTTAACGGAGACGTGTATATAGTTTGCACAGTATTTTGACTGTGGATGACCAATGATTTTTTTCCTTAAAGTAAGGTCAAAATGACATACACGTTCTACGCACCGAACAAGTACAAGAGGCTCTGCTCATTCTGCTGACGTAAGGATGCGCATGCCGCTACACAGAATGCGCCATTAAGAGTTATGACAAAAAGATAAGCGTTTACCTGATATATGATAAAACATAAAAACTGTGCATGTTTTAAGGCTGTTGGATGTAGCTAATGTCTGCAAATAGCGAAACCACAATCTGTAGTAATTAAAACTTGCTTTGAACTTGTACCTTCTTGGTATAAAGTAACAAATTTATAGCGAAGACGCATAAAAACGGGACAAATACGAAACATGCGTAACAATAAGTTGTGGTAGACGAAACTGTAGATATACTAAAAAAAGCGAGTATTATGGACATTTTTTTGTTGTGTACAAAACTAATTGAGTAAACTAAGTGGTTTCGGTAAACAACAATTTTATAATATACATCTTTGGAATAGAAACGTAGGAAGTAAACAAAAGATCCGAAAGTTGCTAAGCATGTAGAAAAAAAATTGTCTTTCGTCGTAGCTTTATAAGTTTTCGACCTCACTTCAAGAACTTGAGTTAGGTGTTGCTGATTCCTGCAGATTTCAATGTTCGTCTCCTTTGTTTTTCCGGCTTAAAAAGTAAACATTTCTCGTTCAATACACATCTTCAACAAATACTGTAAACTTAAATCTTGGAGATAAGTGAGTCCTCATGCGGTGGTGTAGTTTTAGTTTATTGGTTTCTAGGCATAGCCACCTAGCGTTAAAAGCAAGCATTTTTTTAAGAAAACAAAATAAAATAATTATTCTGGAGATTTTTTATATGACAGATAAATTTGATTAAACCTCCGTAAATACAGAGCGTTGTATATAAACAAATGCACAAGTCCGTAAAAAAATCACACACACCCAAAAAAAAAGTCAGCGTTATTACCTCCACCCCACAGCTGGAATATTGCTTTCACTTCTTTGCGCGCGCGTGTGTGTAGTACAAGAAGAATTTCTTTTTCTCTTTTTTTTTTTAGTATTTGTTACAAAGATTGAGTGTTGTCTAAGGACACATTAATTAACTTATGGTGAATGTAGGTCAAGATCACACCGAAACTCAACCAGTTTTGTTTATATTGGTAACAAACTAGAATTTTTTAATCGGTTTAAAATATGAACACAAGCTGTGATATAAAGAGAATATTGGTACCTAGGCCTAAATGTTTTTAAGATAAATTGTTTGTTGTACATTTTCTTTCTGAATGGTTCGGCATGGCTAGATGGATAAGGCACTTGTAATCCGAGGGTTTAAATCCCCGTCACGTCAAATATCCTCGCCCTTTAAGTCGTGGATTCGTTATAATGTGACGGTCAATCCCACTATTCATTGGTAAAAGAGTAGGTCAAGAATTGGCGGTGGGTGGTGATGACTAGCTACCTTCTCTCCAGTCTTACATTGTTACATTATGGATGGATAGCGCAGACAACCCTCGTGTAGTTTTGCGCGAAATTAAAAACAACAACAACAAACCTTTCTGTATTTAATCTTGTAACTGTCTCCAAGGTTGATCGGTATTTAAGCAGAATAAACCCGTAAAAATATATAGCCCCTTGTGTAGCTTTGTGCGTAATAACAAACAAATAGACCGTACAGAAAAGCGCCAAAGCCCCAGTTAGATGTGGCTTTTCCGAGATCTTTTCAAATCGGTTGTCAAATCTGTTTATGCCGCCGAGTCCAAAGCACGAGCAGACAGTGGCTTCCTTTGCAATTCCCTCATCAGGCGTATAGACGTGCCCTTCACAAATAACCGATTGACCTAACAGTTGTGTATGTACGAAGCTGCACGACTATCTGTCACCGTACCGCATTCTGTCTTGTTTTTCAACACTTACAATAAGCGTTAATATTTGTGTCAGCATGGCGTAAAAAAGTCATTGTGTTACTTGTTTGCTAAGCCTGTTTACAAAAACCTTTAAGGTTTAAAATATTTATTTCAGCTGTGTTGATCTGTCTGGTTTATTTCTCCTAAATGGAGCTGAAGGCCAACTGGAGGGGGTTATTTGTTCTAACAACTCGCACTACTACACAGTAGCGTGTTGTCTGTCAGTCAGTCAGTACACAGTAAAATGACGACACATAAGGGTCGTTCAACGTTGCAGTTTGTACTGTCGTGACGTCATTAAAATGTACGATCAAAGCAGTGTAAGTATAGGGGGGAAAGGTAGCAAGTCATCATCACCCACCGCCAACTCTCGGGCTACTCTTTTACCAATGATTGATCGTAACAATATAAGGCCCCCCACGGCTAAAAGGGCGAACATGTTTGATGTGACTGGGATTTACATCCATGACACTCAGATTACGAGTCAAACTCACAAACCATCTAGCCATGCAGGTTTGATTGCCTGTTAGCAAGCGATAGCACTGCCTATCTAAGAATGGCTCTGATTATTCGTCTAAATAGTACTTTAAATATCTCTTCAATAGGTCATCAGAACTTTACATACTGTACAGTGTTTACTGGTATACCAATATCTATGTTAATGATAGTGTGTATAAATATTGTAGTAAAATGTTTGAATTTCTTGTTCTTCTTCTGTTTCTATATTATTACATAATAATTAAAAAAAACTAAAACAATAGTGTCAACCAGTTTAACTGAGGTGACTCAGTTTCAAACATAGTATCCACTTTTAAAATACTATTAATAAATAGTAGTAATTTTAAATCATAATTCTAGTGTAAACAATGTTATCATTACCCCTTAAAGTTAGCTTTCTTACAGAAATTAAGTGTTTCTTCATAAACTTTTAAGTACAGGGTGAAACAAGAATTAGCAGCCAACAACAGATAAACAAAAATATTACAGTTAGAACCTCACTGTACTCAGAACTTGGTTATAAATATAACCTTATGTCTATTGAATCAACACATTAAACAAAATCTATGCAAAGAACATAGTAGGGGTGTTATATCTAAATCCTTACAAAATAGCACAGGCAAAAACTTATGTATATATGTAGTTTTCCAATCAGTCCTTGGTTTGAAAATATTTTTCTTTCTTTGTTGATTTTTGGAATAAGGTTTTAGTTTCATGTGTCCTCTAGCACAATAGGGATATGATTTGCTACACGTGACTATTAGCACGTTACCTTACACAATCATAATAAAATTTCCAGATACTCTCGTCACCAGGAAACAAACTAACTAAAACAGTTTTTAACCCATTGTTTGCTGGTTCACCGGATAGCGTACGTTCTGTCTTCGGCAGTTGAACGCGAGTATGCTTTATATCGCGTACGACTCGCAAAAATTCCGCACGCGGTTAAAGCAGTCACAGACAAGAATTTATTAATAGTGGAGTGGTTGTCATTGTCTAAGAAGTTCAGTGAACGTACACACTTGTTAGCTCTGTCATGGTTTGTAGTGGTTAGGCGCATGAGGTTGGTCTTCGTTCGTAACCTTTACCAGATCAGCTACTAACTACCTTGTGCTGAGTTTTAAAACTGAATTTTATCAACAAGTAGACATTTAAAAAGTCTCCTAGGTTAGAAGGACAGAGCAAAGAAATGATCTGGTCTAAACCTAAGTCCCCAAAACAACAACAAGTTAATACCTATAATATTTAACTAAAATAGATAAAGTGAGATAAATGGGTCAATAGTGGCCTATAGTGATCAAGGTATCGGTTTGCTGGCTGGGTTGCCCAAGGTTCGAGACTACGTAATGCCACTGAACGCGCTTCATACTTGATTCTCAGGTTACGTTATAAAAGTAACAGGTAACCCTGTTAATAATTTCAAAAAGCCATTATAAGCCCTTGTGGTGGTGGGTTTTGCTGGTTGTTACCCTTCCTACTGATTAGTAGTTTAAAATGAGAAGGGATTAAACATGCACTCTAAGGGTGCCTGGCCTGGCCATACAAGCATCTCATACCATCAAGGTTTAACATTTGTACTTCATGAAAGCCATATGGTTTTACATTATATTTCCTATTTGCTCTTGCAGGTGATTTATGTAGGAAATTTTAACTTTGAAATTACAAGCGAGACTGAAGGAAGGAAACTCTGATATGAAACATGTAGCGTGAATGTTTCTGCTACATAAAGTTCATAGTTATAACACAGCAATTCGGTCCCCGAGGATACTTTATGCTGACGTGTCACTAGAGCGGAAAGGAATTTTCAAACTTGTTCTCACGCTTCCCTTCAACCTTTCTTTTTACTTCTCACTCTCTCTCTCTCTACTTTTGTCTGTCTATCTTGGGTACAGCCCAGGAATTAGCGTGTTGGACTACGTTTCCGGTTCTGTGCGTAGTTATCTTACTACCATTGTTGCCAGATCTCTGTTATGTTTATCCACCTGCGTATTTGTATACTGATCTGTGTGTTATGTCGATCCATCTGCGTATTTGCATATTGATCTGTGTTGTCATGTTGATCCATCTACGTGTCTGTATGTTGATTTGTGTTATGTTGGCATGTATTACCTTTTGTCTTAGCCGCCCAATTCTTCTACTTCAGTGTTTTAAAATCAAATTCTGCATCAGAATCTGAAACAAACTTCTTACGACATCAGTCCAAACTGCTGCGACGCTCAGCAATTAAAGATCCATTTTCAACATCACCATCCACGTGCTTAATTCTTGGTCTATTGCAAGTTCAATGAATATAAGAATGTCAGATCTGTAATTTGAAGTTCTAGAATGAAGCAGTAAGTTTTTTTATCTCAGAGAGTGACTCAGTTACGAGAATATTAATTAGAAGAAAAAAACGTGAAAAATGTTTCTGGATAATAGGGTACATTTTCTGCCTCGAACAATGTGCGTGAGATTGTATTTTAGAACCAGTTCCATACAGTTAATACAGAATTTATTGGGTCATCTATGGCCTTAACCTTTATTTCTTTCAATTTGGTTTTGGAAAACAAGAAGTAATAATAATAATAATAATTTTACCCACTAGATGGCTGTTAAGTTTATTGTTAGAAAAATAGTTTATAATAGAATGTTCACTCAGCACATAAAAAATAAGGCAGCATTAAAATGAACGTTTATGCTATCTTTAAACATTTTGCAACTTGTAAGTAGCACTATTGTAAGTTAAGTCTGTGGAGAATATAATGTAGTTTTTGGTCAGTCTCGCAACCAAGCGTAGAAACTGGTTTCTCTTCAACAAATCTAAACTTTTTTAAAATGGTTGATAACAAGCTAATAATTCGTGCATAAAATTTTGTTAATGTCGACCAGTCTGGAAGTTTCAAAGCTAGATGTGGTTTTGGTTATATTTCAGCACAAAGCTACCAATGAATTATCTGTACTCTGCCCACTGCGGGTATCTAAACCTGAAGTTTAACGACATAGGCCTGCGCTGAGACACTTGGGGATTTCGAAGGTAGGAAACAGACCAACACAATAGTTAATATGATAGCTTTCTATGGTGTGCTGGTAATAGTGTTTCCATGAGAGAAAAATATACCAATAAAAACAGTGTATCTTTAGCTTGATTGCATAGGACGTAAAGTAGGCCTAACGTACTACAACTATACTAAATTATTTAAAATATTAATAAAGAATGGCATGGAACAACAGTCCAGGAATATTTCGTGAGTTTCTTCTGTTCTATTTTTATGAACTTTCGTGGAGACTAGTTTGATTTTTGTTTTAGTTACGTTATACATTGTAATTATAAAAACGCTTAACTTCATGATCGCAGAGTTGCGTTCAGTTCGTGATCGCGTGTTTCGTGAACACGCCCTCTTGTAGCGTTTACAAGCAGCTATTTGATCGCGTCCCAGTAGGGTGTGGTACCTTTTCTTACCTCTGTTTGTTATCGGGAAGCTTTGGGTCAAAAGGTTCGCTTAGGATGAAAACTGGCAAATATGTCTTTATTTATTTTTCGTTAACACGATAGAACAACCATGTTTTGATATCCATTTTCATGAGGAGCTGTGTGAGTATATATCACTGTTTTTGTTCGTCACAACACTATCTATGTTATCTTATTTACAGGTTTGATATACATTCTACTTTTTTCTTAAAGCGACAATGGGATGTCTGCCCCGTGTCCACCACAGGGATCGAACTCCAGTTTTAAGAGAGATAAACTTGTCGTTGAGTCACCGGGTACCGTTTCTTCTTATAATTCGTATGACAATATTCTAATGAATCTGGTTCGATCTGAAGTGGTTGAATGAGTTGATACGTAGTATAAGTTTAGTACTGGTAGAGAAAGGAAGATACGAATCAATGTGTGTTTGTTAACCACTAGAGAAAGGAAGATACGAATCAATGTGTGTTTGTTAACCACTTGCTGTGTAATATTTTAATTTTATAGTTCAGAGATCTACAGATAACTCATGCATTTATTTATTTATTATTTTATGTGTGTGTGCCCAAGAAGTTAAACTATTTTCGTCTACATTAATTTGTAATATTTGTTCAAATTGCATTTATGACTCCCTTCCAATGGAAATTCACTAAACAATCGAGTTACATTAAACCAGTTTTCATACGTCAACTTCCATAACGTTTCACAGTTTGTTTCTTTGTTTGTTGTTTTTTAACGAATAACACAAAGATAAGAGAGTAATTACTATCCTGTCTCATGGAATGTTGTAAGGATGTTATTATTCCACGAACTTCCAGTATTATCTTATCTAACTTGTAAGGTAGTGTAGGAAAATAACAGGAAGTATAACCAGAAATTTATATAAAACGCCATCAGTGATGGTATAATACGACTGGAATTCCAAAGACAGGAAATAACATTTCTGCTTCACTTCTCATTGAATAATTGATCTCAGATTTTCTTTCAGATGTACACTGCTTGATAAAGAGTTACATCATTTCATTGATGTAAGATGCAATATTTGTCATTAGTGTTGACACTGGTATTTGTAACGTGTGCCGTTATGTACTATATTGCACTGAATATCCTACTTTATGTTGTGTGTATTACTGTGTTGCATAATCCTTTACTGTGTGTCAGGATTATCTACGTTCGCAAACTAGGGTTATTTAGGTTCACAATTTAAGGTTTTATCGTTAAGTAAAGTAATATTATTTTAGCTCAGTTATGGTTAGATTGACTGAAAAGCTCGAATTATCTCGGTTCACAAGTTTGGATCATTAAAATAATCTTAGTTCTATATAAACCTGAGGTGTGAATTAAGATTTATCGTAGTTCTTTATACACCAAAACGAATTAATTATGTTTACCTTAGTTCCTTGTGCACCCGAGGTGTGAATTACATATATATTTTTTTACATACCAGAGTGATGAATTGAATTAATTGTACACACATCGGAAGGACAAAATGTAAAATGTTAACCAGGTACTGGGTAAATAATTAGATTTTTATTTCTGAGTGATAGAAAGTCATACCTTAAGAAAGGAGTTTATTACACGTTTCGTCGTGTGGGGTACACACACAAAAAAAGACACTTGAAAAAAATCGTTTTCATTGTGTTTTTTTTATAAGTTTCTCTTCTTGACCAACTGATGTATATTTGAAGTTAGTCAACAAGACCAGTCATTCTTTCGATTCTTATAATTTTGTTGAAGTTGATTACAGTCATTGCATGGATCGAATGTCATTTGTGCGGCCGAGATAGGTATTGTTTACGGTCTAGAAGATAAGTGTATAAAGAATATAAATTCGACTTCTATATTTTTTTCTTCCAGATTGTGTCATTCACCTAAAAAAACGCTTTTCAGAGAGACTGTGTAATATTTGTCCCAATAATTTGTTATGTAAATAAATTAATACTTTATTTCTGTATTCAATCTTCTAATATCCGCTACAAATCGGTAACGTAAATCTATATAAATAAACGTCAGTATGTATGCATCTGTTCCTTATGTTTCCATATTTCTTGATTAATCTATATAAAAAAAACGTCAATAGGTGTGTGCGTGTGTGTGTCTGTTCATTATACGTTTCCACGTTTCTTGATCAATCAGCACCAAACTTGATACAGATCACAGAAGGAAGGTAATGAGTGGGGTGGGATGGATCTACGTTTAATTTCATATTGATATAATTCTTGAAAACGTTATGTCTTTCTTTTTAGTACCGGTATCTTTATGTATATTTTTTGCACTTTTAATGTTTATTATGTTAAATAAAAAAGCAAAGCACAGTTTTCTATCTTTTGTTACAAACGAGTTTTTATTTTATATATCCAACGGACGCTTAATCCAGCTAGTGATTTATTAACTTCAAACTGAGTTTAAATTGATTAAAACATCTGAAATAACCATCTCAGTTATCATTTTTGGAAAACTAGTTCCATTTCGGGCTTTTTAGGATATTTTCATATTACACCTTGTTCTTGTAAGGCATTGAAATTACCACACAATTAACCCTAACTCCACCTGTTTCACGCCTGGTACGAAACGCGACAAAACAGCGGCTACTAACACTACATGAACATTATACGTAACATTCTAGAACTTAGCCTAAAGCTATGGACTACAGTTCTGTACGAGTAATTGCATTCCCCCCTCCCTTGCACTTAACAAAATTGGTTCGTCTGTTTACTTTGGAAAGTCTAGCCAGATTAATAAATAGTGACAAAAACATCAGCAAACGAGGCCTAAGATGATATTAACTCATCTTGACCCGTTTCTTGTTTATAACCGATTATTTTTTTTATTATTCACTTGTCCAGAGTGTTTGCCTTTAGGCTACAAATGAGACTTGCTGATGTTGGTTGGCTGTGACGTATTCTAACATTTCATTCTTGGTGGCTTATGTTGTTTTCTATCGCATGAGATGTATTTATTAACTTCCAGTGTCAATCACTGACGAAAGAAAAACATTGTTTATCTAACTTATATATTAAAAAAAGTTACACATTAATGATTTTGTTTGGTTATGGCTGCAGACAAGCTTATTTTACTGTTTTCGAGTAAGAAGGGTGTTAAAAAACTGTTGGTTGCGGTATCGGGCGTTACATGTGTGTCACGATTATTTGATTGAACATCTGACAACAGAGTGTATTTTGATAATTTGAGATACCGTATAAACTAAGAACTTGTTTTATCGACGAGATTAACTCGTATTGAGCACAGTACAGACAGCTAGCTCACTGTTTAACTTTGTTCTTAACAAACAAACAAAGAAGAACAAGTAATAGGTTCCTATTTGTGTATGTAGATGTTCAAAACAAGGAACCTCATCCCAAGTTGAGTATCGTAAAATTAAACCTGAAGGGTTTTAACAAATTTCATCTGCTTGATTGTTGTTTTGAATTAAGAACAAAGCTACACGATAGGCTATCTGTGCTCTGCTTACCACAGGTATCGAAACCCGGCTGCTTAGTTGGATTCTCTTTTGATACACCACTTCGACTTAACGGTTAAGTCTTATAACAGCCGCCCAAAACTTCGCCTCCAAAGAAACTCCGAACATTTACGATACCGTTTCTGGATAAAGAGACAAAAATGGATAAGTTTCTCCAAGGAGGAAGGGTAGGACATTATTTTCTCTACTAATTATATATCCAAATGTTCTATTTTCTGTAAGCAGGTTTATCATTTTGTGTTGACGCTACACATTTTTTCGTCCCTCTGTAATTGAAATATTTTAGTGTAAAACAGAATTAGCCTGAATTCAGTGTATATTTTTTTTTCTGATTTTATTTGCTGTTAAAAATAAAAGTACAGATACCGAAGTATATCATATCCAAGATATTTAACTAAACAGACAGAAAAAATCTGATATATTGATAAAACTCAATAAGAACGATTTATATATACTTTCTTTGAGTTTTATTTGTTTGTCACTAGTTTTATGCTAAAATATGCAAGCGTTTAACCCTTCCGCTGACTTGTGCCGTATGTGTTTGTTTGTGTGTGCGCGTTGTACCGTAGAATCTACGGTATATACCAGCCTTCTTACCCCATACCTCAGCACATTTGTACTGGCTACATATATAATATATCCTAGGGGAATACCCCAAGTTTACCAGGAGTTATAGTGATTAGGTCACGTAAAAAAATCGTGTGACTACTTCATATCTTCAGTAGTAAAACATTTCACATAAGTCTTAGTTGATGTTTAGACACGATTGATCATGCTGTCCCCCTTAAAAGAAGGAAGTTTCTGTTACATTCTAGAAAAATCAAAGTTGTAATGGATATCAGATAAACCGCAACATTTAACACAGTTTTTGAGTACTGGCTGTCTGTATATCAATAAAACTGAAAGCAATTAGCCCTAAAGATGCAAGCAGTTTCAGAATCTACTAAAAGGTAGATGGAATCACAAAACAAAAAATTCTACCTGTTTCAATAGCTTTCAAGTTCTGCAGCAAAAAAATCGTGTTATGAGAAAATTAATAACAAAAACACAAACAAACAAGAAAAGAACATTGCAGCCACGGTAAATATATTAGTATATCAGTTGCACTCATATTATTTGCCAGGTAACAGCCCCTTACGAACTAACATGGCAATGTTCCTTTTGGAATCATCTTTCGATTGGAATCCGTGAATGGGTGTCAAGAAGTTATCTTCCTGGTTGTCCTGGGGGCTATACTGGACCTTCTTACATCTTCTGGTTGTCGCGTGGTTCTCTATTGGTTGTCGTTTGTTAGAATATCTGCTGGTTGGGGTCTGTTTCCAGAAACGATGTAATGGAACGACGTAGTTGTCTCGCTTCAAATCCCACCAGGTGGCTCTTCTGTGCCAGTGAGGTAGTCTTCCCGCTCGAGCGAGAGCAGCTATATTTCTTTTGTAAAGACGTCCAACCTTTGAAATATTTTCATTGTCATCAATGCATTCCTCATCTTCTGAGACAGCTTCAAGAGAATTTTGTTCTTCAGAATTACCATTAGATGGTAGGATCTCTCTCTTCCAGTTGTACTCGTAATCTCTGGGAGGATAGTAGTTCTTGAGAGGTGGAGGTCTGTATGATCTGAGGGCCGTCAGCCATCCTTTCCGGGCCAGAGCGGCAATGTTTCTTTTTCTTGTTGGTAAACTGTCTTTGCTAGTGAGATCGGAGAGTAAACGATCCAAAACGCGATCTTCAGTAGAAGAACCAATTTGGTTAAACATTTTGACAATATTTGGTGAAACTTCGCGAGATAAAGTTGCATTAATTACGTAATCAGGAGACTGTTGCTTGGATTGGGTGTTATCATCAGACCAAGATTCTGGGTGAATTGTGTCTTCAGGAAAAGAAAACGGCATGGATCTCAAAGCCATTTTGGCATCGGCAATTGTGTAAGGTGATCCAAAGTAATCCTCCTCCGTTGGCTTCTTACCTCTCTGAATTGTAGGTAGTCGGCCATTCTTTGCTAAAGCTCCGATATATCGCTTGATGTCACCAGATTCCAGGTTTATAGAGGGCGCTGCATGATTTCTCTCTGCATTTGCCACCTAATGATAGAAAAAATTCACCATTTTTCTATTGTTACGAAGACGTTAATTACACTTTAACACTTTATGTACATTTAGCCTTGATAGTTACTAAGTAAATATGAAGTGAAGGTTTTCCAAAATAACATTTTGTAATGAATGTTTTTAAATGGAATCATAGTTTTTATGATTTAGTTCAAATATGAATTTCGCGTAGTCACTAATTATTATTTACTGCTTTTGACATGATTTCGATTAATTAATTATTTGTTTTCAAGTATTAGATTCATATACCGGATCCAGGTGAAACGTAAATACGAATTTGCTACATCCTAGTCAGAGTAACGCTTCGACTTTACATATAGTGATAGTTCGATAACATATTTAATTACACTCCAACTGCATGGACTGTATAATAAAGCAGGATTAATTTTACGATAATTTGTGCCATAAAATATAAAAGTAAGATTATGTTCGACATTTTAGGCTTAAGATAGTATTACTTTTATCTTTGGATTAGTATATGGACTTAATTTAAACTTCCTAAGTTGGCAAAACTTCATGAGAAGTTATTAGGATTACTGCCAAAAAAGTCGTTAAAAGAATTAGAAACAGTCGATAACTCCATAAAATTTTATCACTCTCTTTCTCAGTCCTTTAATTATAGTAAATTCTAAAAATATCAAGTTCCACTTCAATTGTAACGAACAGCTTTTAATCTGCTCCATAAAGTATGCAATTTCTTGGTTTCAAGTACCGTACATATTAAAATATCTTTCGTTTGTGATTCCTTTTAAATTAGAATTTGAGTGTTTGGCTTGGTTGCGTTCATAAACTAACAATGACGCATAGAACTGTGGAATGTTAGCTCTTAGTATCGCATTAGGTTTAGGGATACATCTTAATCCTACAGAAAAACAGAAACTTCTTTAGTAACCATTAGCATTTATAGCGTTGATGGAAATCGTTTTATTTCCGCCACGTAAGGCTTAGAGAATATAGTTACAGTAACTTTTTGTTGTTGTTAATTTCTTCCCTTTTTTTTTTTGCATGAGAAATATTTCGAGATGTCCGATGTACCAAGTGCTCATGCTTCTCGCTTCGAATTTCTGTGTTGTGAACTACAAACGAAACGGCCAGACACGTAAACTATAATATTACCTATACATCGTAATTTTATCAGTTTTAATATTGGCGATGAATACAATAGAAGAATTATGAAATAATTTTTATTTGTAAGAAACCAGAGTTGAGGCAGTTTCAATGACTGAGTCCCCCTAAGTGGTTAGACCATTACACAAATATATAAAGTAAATATATCTCTTTGACGCATCATTAATACCCCCAGCTAACGTCTTTTAAGAAGCCGAGAAAATTTGTCTACGCTATTATCAGTGTGCTACATTAAAAACTGCCAAGAGGCGGTGTGTCTAAGTGCTTTGTATCCACTAGAATATGAAGTTCAAAGTTTATTACTGATGATTAATAAGTTCGAAGTCGTTCATTTATTTTTCTTTTGGAGAACGGGAGAACAAACGATGAATTAGCAACAGTTCTAAGCCTAGAGAAATTAGATTTAGCTAAGCGCTCGAAGTTGTTCCAATTAGAAATATCAAACTTATTTATAAGGTAAAGGTTGCTTGTTTATATTCATATAGATAACTGCTGGTGCTTTTTGTTGTTGTTGTCGTTTTTCTCAAGTTCCTCTTAATTTGTTCGTTAAGGTTCGAAATTAGAAGTGTGGAGAAAACAGCATTTAAGATCTGTTTTTACTCTTCCACAATTCTTTGCCTAATAAGCCTTTCATTCGATACGAGAACTCGTCAGTCAGACTGGCGATAACATACGAAATATTCCACGTAACGCTCTTTATATAATATATATATACACACACATTACAATACGTTAAAAAGAATCTAGAGCGAAAAACATCTGTAGTTAACTTGTTTTAATAATAGTTTTTTGGTCTTTTAGTTTTCCAATGTGTCGTTGGCTTTGGGTGTTTAATGGAAAAAAACGTTGAACGTTTCCACGTTCACCATCAGAATTTAAGTCTCTTAAAGTGGCCTAACTCACATAAAAACCTAGAGAACATATTAACTTCCTACAACATTCTTTATTAAATAATATCCTCGGTATATGACGTTTAAAACGATTGTACAACGTAAGTATTCCATTGTGCAGACACACGCTTTCTACGTAATGATATAAACGACTGCATGAACATAAAATATGTTCAAACATAAAAAAGCGGGTTAAAGCATATGTAACTGTTATAAAATTAAAAGAAAATATAGAAATAATGTCTGTTAATTTTACTTTTTATCTCTTTTTTTAACGTAGGAAAACCTGTCTGTTTGTCCATTATCTAACTACTACTAGGTTGCTGGGTCAGTCTCAGCCAAACTTTGTGGGATGATAGTTTGGAAAAGGGGGCATGTTACTGGGGGTCATAACCTCCTTACTCCCTATTATTGCCGTTTTTGAACGTTTATTATCTTTAACACAAGTTAACGTTAACTACATTCATAATAGGCGCCACTACCTAAAATCAAAACAGAAAACAAAAAAGTATAAACTTTTCTCTAACACAATATGCACATAATGCGTGAGGGAGGGTACACAAATGTTGTATATGTAGAGAAATGCAGTGAAAAAAAAACGGCTGTCAATATTGAAATAATACATAAACTCACATGAAATTTCCTAATCCATCAGCCACCATAAGGCTAATATGCAGAGCCATTTCTTGAATTATACACACTTTCTACTTCAACCTGTGGAACGTCCGAGCTACTTAATAACGTGAAACAGTGTGAAAGAACATTAAGGGCTGTCTGTTGAGAGCGGGTAACAATAAGCACCCCTATCGCCACTACTTTCACTGCTACCTCTTCCTACAAGATCATCCTGACCATCACACAGTATATTCCATTTTTTTCAGTATATATACATAGCGAGTTCTTAGGTCTTACACAGAAACTTTGTTGAGGTAATAATGGGTGCAGTAATGACACTTTGTTATAAATAAATTGTGTGAAAGTTAGATTTTTTGTCTTATTTAACATAGCACCACCTACATATTTTCAGTTCATACCCCGCCCGGCATGGTCAGGTGGTTAAAGCACTCGACTAGCAATCTGAGGGTGGCGGGTTCGAATCCACGTTACACCAAACACGTTAGCCCTTTTAGCCGTGGGGGCGTTATAATATGACGGTCAATCCCACTATTCGCTGGAAAAGAGTAGCCCAAAAGTTGGCTGTCAGTGGTGGTTACTAATTGCCTTTCCTCTAGTCTTACACTGCTAAATTAGGGACGGCTAGCGCAAATAGCTCTCGTGTGGCTTTGCGCTAAATTACAAATAACAAAATAAAAAACCAAACCAGTTCATAACCCGGACCAAGGACTAGTAGCTCAGCTCGTATTAAATAAAACTGGAAAGTAGGCTGAGAAACTGACACAGGTGGAATGAGCATGTAAGAGTTTGTATTAGTTCTCAACACAGCCGAATAACACACATTCAGATATATATATTCGTATATTACATTCCGTACGTTAACACAAATTTAACATATAATTATGGTAATGTTTAATAGTAGTGATCAAGAAGGCGCTCTAACAACTACATATTTCTACCCAAAACTGGTTTTTTGTGTTTTCGTAATCAGGGGATGAGTTGAAGGAGACATTATTACTTCTGTGGTCAGTATCAGTCCACTTCCAATAAACCTAGATAAACAGTTCTAGAAGTGATTTGTGGGTTTTCTCTAGTATGAGCTAAACTTGACGGCCGTTATTAGACATGTCTGTCTCCACAACTTCTCTTGTGGCTAAACCAACATACGAGGCAGTTTCTATTGTTCACATCAGCAGTCTTGATGCACGTGATTCTAATTAAAGTAACCTTGTGTAAAGTAGACTAGACTAGATGTCATCGGAGACCACCGTATTACATTCTTTCCAAGTTGCTTCTTGTTTTTGTCACACACAAATTTATAGAACAGTAGGGTGTCCTGTTTCTGTAGAACAGTACAGTAGAATGTAGTTTCTATAGGACAGTACAGTAGTGTTGTGTTTCTGTACAACAGTGTAATAGAGTGTCGTGTTCTATGGAACAGTACTGTAGAGTGTCGTGTTTCTGTAGAACAGTGCCATGTTTCTCTAGCACAGTGTAGTAGAGTGTAGTGTTTCTGTGGAACAGTATAGTAGAGTGTAGTGTTTCTGTCGAACAGTACAGTAGTGTCGTGTTTCTATATAACAGTACAGTAGTATCATGTTTCTCTAGTATAGTACAGTAGTGTCGTGTCTCTGTAGATTAGTGTCATGTTTCTCTAGTACGGTACGGTAGAGTGTAGTGTTTCTGTAGCACAGTGCACTAGAGTGTCGTGATTCTGTAGTGCAGTACAGTAGAGTGTAGTGTTTCTGTATAACAGTGCACTAGACTGTAGTGTTTCTGTAGTACAGTGCATTAGACTGTAGTGTTTCTGTAGTACAGTGTACTAGAGTGTAGTGTTTCTGTAGTACAGTGTACTAGAGTGTAGTGTTTCTGTAGTACAGTGTACTAGAGTGTAGTGTTTCTGTAGTACAGTGCACTAGAGTGTAGTGGTTCCGTAGCACAGTGCACTAGAGTGTCGTGGTTCTGTAAAACAATGCACTAGAGTGTCGTGGTTCTGTAGAACAGTGCGCTAGAGTGTAGTGTTTCTGTAGCACAGTGCACTAGAGTGTCGTATTTATGTAGTTCAGTATAATAGTGTAGTTTCTATAGGACAGTACAGTAGAGTGTCGTGTCTCTGTAGAATAGTGTCAGGTTTTTCTAGTACGGCACAGTAGAGTGTAGTGTTTCTGTAGTACATTACAGTAGGGTGTAGTGTTTCTGTATAACAGTACAGTAGAGCGTAGTGTTTCTGTATAACAGTATAGTAGAGCGTAGTGTTTCTGTATAACAGTACAGTAGAGCGTAGTGTTTCTGTAGAACAGTGTAGTAGAGCGTAGTGTTTCTGTAGAACAGTGTAGTAGAGCGTAGTGTTTCTGTAGAACAGTGTAGTAGAGTGTCATGTTTCTGTAGAACAGTGTAGTAGAGCGTAGTGTTTCTGTAGAACAATGTAGTATAGCGTAGTGTTTCTATAGAACAGTGTAGTAGAGTGTCATGTTTCTGTAGAACAGTGGAGTACAATGTCATGTTTCTGTAGTGCCAGTTTACTCAGAAAAAGTATTACATTGTTATGTTATCGTGGGCATACGCCAAACAGTGCATTATTTCCGTACAGAAGCGTATGTTTTACGTACGGTGTTATCGAATGGTAATATTGAGTGGAATACACTTTGGCGGTACTTCGCCGTCGGATGGGAAAAACATTTATACAGGGGCGAATGATGTAATAAGTTAGAAAATAATATGTACAGGGGCCACAAATGATAGACTAAGGATCAGGCACTTGAACTAACGGTAGAACACGGAAATTATGTTCGTTTGGTTCTGCAGTAGCTAAAACGTAAAATCTGTCGAAGTTTTTAAGGTTCTTTTCATCGTCCAAACTGATTTTGGGCGAAACACTTCCATGAGTAGCGTGAGAACAAACTTCATTGGAACAATCGCCAGAAAATCCCACCAATCAAATTGGTTCTGAAATCGTCTTTTAAAAATTAAACGTTTTGTGAAAGGTTTTAAGCATTAGGCATTTTGCAGGTTTTAGTCAATTAAATAATAAGATATTTTATAGAAATTGAAATTATTAGTATTGAAGAGAATTGGATAGATAACGATAGATATTCTTAACATTAACTTAGAGTTTAAGAAAAATTTTCAATTGTGTTTTTCCAGTTAATCTTATAGTTACGATTGATCTTTTCAAACACGTTTCTCTAAACCATTTAGTCATCTAATAGTTTGTGGGTCTCTGACTTTGTTGGTCACAAAACTTATAGCCAAGAGCATTAAACATTGCAATTAATTACAATTACTACTAAATTTTACATACAAGAAAAAGTACCTGACTCCACTGACGAGACAAGTTTAAGTTAATCTATTAATTGAAATTATTTCATATACTTTAAAAGGGTTAACAAATCTTTTTATAATATAATTTGATAATCAACTACAACTAGTGTGAAGAATAAAGTTTTAAGTATGAGTTATTAATAATGTGATATTAAAATGATAAATATATGGGTATAGGGTCATAATAAATTGATATATTTGTGTCAAGAAAGCAAAATCCAGTAAGCAAAAGTATCCAGTGACAGGAAGGTTTTAAGTTAATCTACCAGCTTAAATTATTTCACGGACTTTAAAAAGGTTAATTGTGTTACACTTCTGATTTCACTGAGAACCATGTCTTTGAACAACTTATACCATCCACTGTAGAAAATAATTGTTGAGTATTTCAGTCGTGCTAAGAACCGTTCAATAATAACATACAGTAAATCTACAGTTTTATTTTATATGCCACATTTTGAAATATAAATTATAGTGTGATTAATTCCTAATAATTTTGTGTAGAATATCCTGTTTGAGAAACAAAATTTGGCATCAATATTATTTGTATTTGTTCTCCCGGCATTTCAAAAGTGAATGTTGAGATTTACCTGTGCGCACAGCTTTTCAAACGAGAGACAAACAAACGTTCGGACAGACACCGCGGTTCGCAATATATATTATATTATAATTCGTGCTTTCAATTGACTTTTTCTTTATACTAAGTGCTGTAAAAGGTAAAGACATATAGTAACTCGATATGTGGCTGGACTGATATGTAAACGAGCCAGTAATAGATTTTGTAATAATCCAACTGTTGAAAAATCACATAAACATATAAATACCAGACTAGAACCGTGAGCTAATGATTTCAGCGTCATAAAAACACAGCTTAATATGCTCTCAAAGGCTGAAATCTAGTCATGAACTTTCGATTAGGTATTCCTTAGGCTTTATTAAAACTCAGTTCAGAGAGTGTGCGATGGACTTATTTTATGAGGTTGAACAGATGACCGTTTCGTTGTTTTACTAACCGAGTGAAACAGGAGTGAAAGAAGTAATAATTAATTCACTTATTGGAAGAAACACAAAAAAGTTGACATAATACATACAGAATAACGTATTTTTAACGTAAATCTCCAGAATGATATATAAATATTGAAATTAAGAATATTACTTCAAGATTGGCAGAGATCTGGATTACAGAACTGTTGACCCGAGTTCAAATCCATGCAGTGCCATAAAATATTTCTCTCTTGTTGAGCTGTGACTACGTTATAAGAGTGAGTCATTCGCTTTGCGTGGATAACGGGTTTCTGATGAACGGCTGCTTTCCCTCAAGTCTATTTCACAATTAAGACCGGTGTCAGACATCTGTACCACAAATACAAAATATTTCACGGAGAATGGCAAAAAAATCCCATTCTCAGTCCTTTTCCCAACAAATTTATGAACTGTATGTGATACGAAGTTCAATGTAAGAATTGGTTTGGGTTGAGAAAGGTGAGAGAGCGGCCGATGTTTTGTCAGTTCTTGATGGATTAAGAGATTGCAGCACTATGTGATTAGAGAAATATTAGAACAGCTGCAAGAGATTCTATGATTGTGAGAAGATTTAATTGATGTAAGAAAACGTCTGTATTCGATGTAGTTGTTGGAGAAACTGGTATAAAAGGACAGGAGAGAAATACCGAGAGATGAGAAAGAAAAAGAGTAACCTAAGAACCAGTTATATTTTAGGTGTTATTACCGAAGGTGGGCAAAGGTTAGATTGTCCCCTGTGTGTGTGTGTGTGTGTTAGCAAAATTTATCAAAAACGGCTGAATGGATGTTGGATAAAATTTGATGTAAATTTGGACTATGGTCCAACTTAGAAATGATTTCAAGGGTCCAGGGTCACAGCAAGGTTATGAAATTCCAAAAAAATCCCTATGTTAACATGGAGCCTGATTGTTCGCACGTTTTTTGCTCTATAACATCAAAAACGAGTAAAGTTTGATGAAACGTGGTCCTTCGTGGTTCGTAACGATGGATACACAGAGTGTGTATTTTCTTATAGCAAAGCCATATCGGGCTATCTGCTGAGCCCACCGAAGGGAATCGAACCCCTGATTGTAGCGTTGTAAATCCGTAGATATACCGCTGTACTAGCGAAGGGCTGGATACACAGAGAAACTTTAGTATTTCTGAACAGTTAAATATAATTAACGTGACATGGCGCAAGTTTTCGCTCTACTGAGTAACCCTCCAGTTGGTTATTGTAACAAACAGAAATTTATATTTCAATTTGGCGTGGACCGAATCCTGTTAAAGATTGTTAAAAACTTTAATAAGGTTGAAGGAAAATGACGTAGAAACATAGCAGCACCATAACAAAGTGAACCTATAGTGAAGTATCGCTAGATCTGATCCACAATAAAAGGATTTAAAAGGAATATTTAAACTTGACTTAACACAAGTAATCGACAGGTTTTCTATCATACTTTGGATATCCGTGAAGCACTGTTTTCCAACAGTTTCTAAATCTGAAGATTCTTGATTAGAGCACGTGACGTTTGGATCTCTGAAAGTTTTTAAACGTGCACAATCGCATGTTCCACGTGCTTTTTTTTTAAACAAAGATTTAAATAACATTGGCTTCTATTTTTATTTTCGAAACGTATTAAGGAAGTTTCAAACGTTGCCTCTATTCTTTAATCCGAAGAACATTTTATTTACAGTTTCGATTCTCAGGACATCTCAAACGTATGGGATTACATTTTTTTACGTACATGTTTTGTATTACCGAAGTAATCTTGGGTCCAGTTCACAACTTCACGATATAATCTACAAATTTCAAATGTGTGCGAGACTGTCATCTGAAAATTTAATATCAGTTTTGCTTTTAGAAAAAGAAACAAAATGACAAAGAATCGATAATTTAAAAAAAAAAACAATTTTAATATCTTCTATAAAGCTTAAAATGAAGAGTCGGAACCAGTCTTGCCCTTCTACCAAACCTTCGAATATCAGTGTTGTCACTCAGTAAATAAGATCCTCACCTAGTCAGTGAACGTAAGGCTTCAAATAATAATTTTACGCCAGAGAGAGCGAGCCATTTTCGCTTGAAAAAACGTGTTTTTTCCATTTTTTTCTTATCAGAAGATTCTTACCAGTATTGAATGGAAGCTCAATAACAGTGGACTTAGTTCACAAAAGACATACAAAAAAGAAAGAAACAAAATTTGGCTCTACGCCAGTCCTGGAAGTACTTGAAAACATGTTTTATCATGTGTGAAGTTAAAATGAGCCTTGCACAAGATTGGAGTATAACAGGTCCAGGCGTACGCCATATTTTTCTTCTTTGGTTCTGTGGCTGGATAACCTGGCATAAACAAAGTGACCGTATTACGAGTAACGGTCCAATTTGATTTTGTTTCTCAAAACCAATATCCAAAACCAGATAGAGCGTGTATAAAATTCTATAGTTTATTAACGTACAGCGTTTTAAAACCAAGATTTCCATTTTCGCATCAAATACATTGTTTCCTTTACTTAAGTGTTTCGCCCTAGCGGCGAATATAACAATACTTTAATACCAGATACTGGTATATGAGATAATATACCAATATACAACTAACAATGTTGAAGGTAGAACTTTTATACGAAAGTTAACTAATCTTAAACATTTATGTAGTGTCACTGTTTCTACATTTTCGGTTAGGCTTAGCGTTGTGAGCAGGAACAATGTATTTCAATGGTGATATTTTTTAAGTTTGTTTGCTAGCAGTCAAACAGCCAAGGTAAGAAATAAGTTATTTCATTAAGAATTGAAGTAAGTTATGACAATAATAATTATATTGTTTATTGGAAATATAGAAATGTTTAAATTTGAGGTTTATAATTACCGGGTATCAAACAAACTTTTTATTAATAATTGCTACTAGATGGCGCTAAGGAACCATATATAATGTGAGGAAGACTTTTTTTTTTTAATTTCGCACAAAGCTATTCGAGGGCTATCTGTGCTAGCCATCCCTAATTTAGCAGTGTAAGACTAGAGGGAAGGCAGCTAGTCATCACTACCCACCGCCAACTCTTGGGCCACTCTTTTACCAACGAATAGTGGGATTGACCGTAACATTATAACGTCCCCACGGCTGAAAGGGCGAGAAGGAAGACTAAAATAATTATTTCTACATAAAACACTATGGTGCTAACACATACGAGTCGATTTGATTTTTAAGTACGTCCTTTATGGCATAATTTATAACATTTATTTTGTAAGAAACTTTCCTTAAAGCGTGTTCGTTGAAGTTAGGACAATAATTCAGGAATTTTTATGCATTCTATTAACGAACGTACCATGTCGTCTTGAAACATCCCACCAGGAGGCGCATAAACACATTTCTAGAATTTTATGTATTTCGTAAAAGTTCTTCCTGACGAGAAATACACAACGTACGTCTTAGGTTTGAAATTAATCCCAAAAACTGCTTGCTTTTTGTTTGGTTTGCGTGCATTGTGAGTAATGCTGCTACCTACAGGGTTTACATAACCTATCAATTTCCGCATCAGTTTGGTATGTTTTTACTACGTAACTATCTTAACACTGTCTAGGCTTCTTCCTGTTTTGCTTTCTCTCTGTATGTGTATATATATATATATACCTAAACTATTATTTGAAAAAAACAACACACGTCAGTATGTGCTTATCGATAGCGAACCGCTAAACCGATTGTCACTCAATCTGAGTGCCCTCGTGATATAGAAGGAAGGGCTGCGTTCAGATCTGAACCTTAGTGCCCTCACAACTCAGCGTAAAGTCTGAGGGCATATAACGTTAAGAAACGGATTTCAATATCCGCGTTATAGCTATGCGTTTAACAACAAAAAAACTGTTTCATACGTGGAGTCCGTCTGCATTGAACGTATATGTCAGTTACATGTATTGTTTTTGTTTTTTCTTAGTGCTTTTAGAAATTCTTTTCTCATTGTTTACTGTTTAGAGTTAACGAAAAAAAACAAGTTTCAAATTTTATCCTGTACGGATCTCTGACAACTGTGGTGTACGTTTGTGAGTTTGAAACGATTGTTAGCGAGCTGCGTATTCCTGTTTTCTGATTATCTAATAACAGAGTTTCTAATACTTCGACAAAGCGCAAGTTTCGCAGAAATATGACGCGATTTGATTTTCTTTTTTTGGCATTTTACTTCAAATCAAGACTGTTCCGCCAGATCACGTGGGCAGTAGCCGTGTATAGCTCGCGCTATTCAATAGATAAAAATATTAACCGTTCTATTCTCAGCAATTCTCTTAAGTGAATACTTAAAGATTAGAACTACTACATTTGTTGTAAAGTGTTATATCAGCGATATCACTCACGTATCTGGCTGTTCTTGCAAAATGTCATATAATAAAACTAGGTTTTATCGAGGGTTTTTTCAGAGAAAAGGAAGTTCTTTTCTTCTAGGATATTCAATCTTCTCTGTTTTATTTAGTTTCTTCTCATTAAATCGAGGTTATTTCTGACATTTGTCCATTTCTCCATATTTTTGCCAGTAGTAGTCACGTGGTTTTGTGGAGTTTGTAGAATAAAAAGAGAAAATGTCTTTCATTCGGCGGACAGAAATCATCGTGTTGTATTTGAAAAAGAAACGTTCTAAATATTTTTCTTTGAAAATATTTTACGAGGGTTGGTTTTGTAAAGACTCGTGTGGATTTAGGCCTGTTGGTGTCCTAATCACTATTAACAATAGACGTTTATGCAATTAAACATTGTTAAACATAAACGCATTAACAATGAGTCATTATTGTAGTTCTAATCATTGTAAACCACTGTTATCTTTACATCTAGTTACTGTTCAAGATCTAGTCATTGTAAATGATTAATGTCTTTACAAATAGTCATTGTTCTAGTTCTAATCACTGTAAACCATTAATGTCTTTACAACTAGTCATTGTTCTACTTCTAATCATTGTAAATCATTGATGTCTTTACAACTAGTCATTGTTATAGTTTTAATCGTTGTAAATCATTGATGTCTTTACAACTAGTCATTGTTATAGTTTTAATCGTTGTAAATCATTGATGTCTTTACAACTAGTCATTGTTATAGTTTTAATCGTTGTAAATCATTGATGTCTTTACAACTAGTCATTGTTATAGTTCTAATCGTTGTAAATCATTGATGTCTTTACAACTAGTCATTGTTATAGTTCTAATCGTTGTAAATCATTGATGTCTTTACAACTAGTCATTGTTATAGTTTTAATCGTTGTAAATCATTGATGTCTTTACAACTCGTCATTATTCTTGTTCTAATCGTTATAAATAATTAATGTTTTTACAGCTGGTCATTGTTCCAGTCCTAATCATTGTAAATAATGTTTTTACAACTATCATTGTTCTACTTCTAATCATTGTAAATCATCGATGTCTTTCCATCTAGTCATTGTTCTACTTCTAATCGTTGTAACTCATTTCATGTCTTTACATCTAGTCATTGTTAATCATTGACAGCTCTGCAACTGAGCATTGTTCTGTTTCTGCTCAATGTTAACCATGGGCTCCTCTACAATATATAACTATTTTTCAGGATATCAAAATCGAAGCACTTTTACATTAAATGCTTGTAGAATACACAATCTAGAGACAACTGAAAGAAATGGTTCTTAAAATGTCCAAGATTCTGCTCTTATCAAGAACTTAATATTTACATTATGTAGCACAAACGGTCTTTAAGTATTAACATGACCCAAATTTGAGTATTAGCAACAGAAATTTGGGATTCAAAACTGTATAGTATGGACACAACCAAGGACAATAAATAAATGTCCTATAATGTCTGCATAAAGAATTTGTTTTGAGCTCCACAGGTTTTAAAAAGAGCTCGATTGTGTGTGTGTATATATACATATATAACCTTAAATGTTTAAGTCATAAAACACATTAACACGAAACAAATAAGCTGAATAATCTTAAAAAGGATCCTAGGGTACAGGCTACAACGTGGGATTACGATGTATCCTAGGTTTTGAAGGTAACTGCTGAAGTAGGACCCGCATTGCGGTGGGGACACACCGTCTATCAGTCTTAACCTCCAATTCGCTAGTCTCACATTAGAAAATTAGAAATCAGGAGAGCGGGACGTGAGTGCTCAAGCCCATAACGTCCCACGATTATATATCACCCTTCACTGCCTGCAGACAGTTGTGGGAAGGCGACTGCTCTCCCATGTTAAAATAAGAATAAGAAAAAGGTAAACAAAAAAAGATGAAAAATAAATAAATAATGAAAATAAGGTACTACCGCTTGGGGGTAAGTAAGATAAAACTTACTTCTTGAAGTTAGCAGAAATAAAATGAAGAAGTTCAACTATAAACAGTTGTTGTTATTAGATACACAAACAGCTTTTTTTTGTAAATAATATTTTAGAATAATAGTATAATAGGCCTTGATAGAAAGTTAGCACAGTTTCATACATGTTGTTTATTGTACATGGATTTATAGAAGACAATAATTAAAAATATGTAACCTACAACGTTTCTTTGGAAGACTTAGAAAAGAATTAAGCAAAAATGAAAAAGTTCGTATTCATTTGGATTCCAGTAATCCGGGTTACTATACATAATAGTAACAGCAGATCACTACTTAAGAGAGGCTTAAGGAATTTTTAATAACTGTAGGAAGGATTCACAAACTGTTTTCATATATGTGTACTTTTCTTGTTATTTAAATTCCATGCGTGGATGTACGCATACGATATTTGCAATCGTACGTTTTAATGAGACAATTTTTTTTAGTATTGTCCACATGGTGCGCATGAGAAAACGAGATACTGTATATATGTGTGATTGGTTAAAATAGAAAAACACAATTTTACAGGATTGAGACAGTATAATAAAGATGGCAGGATGTACTCAACATTTTGGAGAACGGTGGTTTGGAGTGTTTGTCCCTGATGTGTCACGTTTTACGTAACAAAACCGAGGGAACACTTTAATTCAGGAAGGACAAATACAATACGCAAAGTCAATCATATATATATATGTGTAGGTAAATAAAGTAAAGTTACTAATCTCCTTGACAATTGAGAGTTGTTTTAAACATAATCTATTTAAAAAATAGATTATTTTGGAATATTGAATATAGACACAATATGGCGACCGAAGTCATTTGTACACGCAGAGTTTTAAAGTAGTGAAGACCTCTTGTTTTTCTTATTGGTTTTAGAGTATTTACTCACAATACATCACTGGTTTGTTTGTTTTTGAATTTCGCGCAAAACTACACGAGAGTTATCTGCGCTAGCCGTCTCTAATTTTGCAGTGTAAGATCCACCGCCAACGCTTGGGCTACTCTTTCACCAACAAATAGTATACGCCTGAAAAGTCGAGTATGTTTGGTGTGATGGGTATTTGAACCCTAAACACATCATTGGAGCCTACATTATAGAAAATAATGTTTCAGGTCCCTAATTAAGTGCGAATTTTAAACTTCGCGTTTTACACTATTTACTTTAAATGCCGTGTTTTGGTTCAACACTGTCTTGGTTTCTCTTCATCACGAAATATCGAAATAGTGTCTATTAGAAGAAAACCCACGTAAGCTTTGCTCAACGTTCTGAAATAAATGTTTAAACAAACAGACACCAGTGAAAACAGCCAGTTAACGACATCCACCGCCAACTCTTTGGACTACTTTTATCGAAAAGCGGAATTTAACCGTTACTTTTAACATGACCTTGTGGGTAAGGCACTCGTAATCCAATGTGAGGGTTACGGGTTCGAATCTCCTATCATCGAACATACTCGTCCTTTCTTCTGTAGAGGCTTTATAGTGTAATAATCAATCCCACTATTCGTTGGTTTAAAAAAAAAGTTCAAAAATTAGCGGTGGCCGTGGCGGGTGGTGATAACTAGCTACCTTCCTTCTAGTGTATCACTGCTAAATTATGGCCGGCTGGCGCAGATAGCTCTGAGTATCTTTGTGTGAAATTTAAAACAAATTAATTATTCTATAACGCATTGAAGGCTCCACAGTATGATGCACGTTTTTAGCGAATACGAGTCGCGAACCTTGAATCCTCAAATACACAGTTCGTGTATACCCAGGTGGTTCATCTGTAAGATTGAGAGCTTGTATAGCGTGGACATACGAAGTTCGATCCAAGCGATTGGTTGCACAGCGTGGACAGCACTTTGTGCAGCTTTACGCTTACAAACAACAACAACGAAACGTGCTTAGTATTACGTCCAGAACGTTCCACACGATGGTCATCCACGTTTCTTTTAAAAACAAAACATCAGTTTGAAAGGTTTATTTCGTTTTTATTAACTGCTGTTGATTTTAATACAACTTTAGTTATATCTTCTTATTTTCTGGGCATTTATTGACGACAGAATTTAATGATGCGATATTTTCTCGTAAACTGTTCATTCAGCCTCACTGATTTTCAATCTGAGACAGAAATTATTTAATTTTGAACAACGATTTATTATCATTATTACCCGTTAGGTGGCTAACCAGCTTTCCTACTCAGCTGAGCAAGAAGTTAGGATGTTCACTGCGGCGTGAAAATTTCAGAGATAACAAGATAAAAAACAACTAATTTTTACTGATCAAATCTTGAGTGCGAGAAGCATGGATGATGCGATTCTTTTTTTCTGTTTGTTTCAATGGTGCATCCTTGTTTTTTGTTGTGTAAAACGATTTGGTAAGCATACGTTTTAGTTTTATATTTTTTATTCGACTGTTTTTGCCTTAGAATATTTTTAACATTCAGTTAACATGTTGTGTTATAAATGATTCTGTGTAACAAATGAAACCTTCTCATTGGTTCAATACTAAACAGTGCAGTTACTCTTAGTTACATCATTGTTGAGTACAATTTATCCCAACTTCTAACCACATCATTGTTGAGTGCAATTCAACTCAACTTCTAACCACATTATTGTTGAGTACAATTCACCTCAAATTCTAACCACATCATTGTTGGGTACAGTTGACCTCAAATTCTAACATCATTGTTGGGTACAGTTGACCTCAACTTCTAATCACATCTTTGTTGGGTACAATTGACCTCAACTTCTAACCACATTATTGTTGAGTACAATTCACCTCAACTTCTTACCACATTAATGTTGGGTACAATTCACCTCAACTTCTAACCACATGAGTGTTGAGTACAATTCACCTCAACTTCTAACCACATCATTATGGAGTACAATTCACCTCAACTTGTAACTATATCATTGTTGAGTACAATTTACCTCAACTTCTAACCACATCATTGTATGGTACAATTCACCTCAACTTCTAACCACATCATTGTTTGGTACAATTCACCTCAACTTCTAACCACACGATTGTTGAGTACAATTCACCTCAACTTCTAACCACACGATTGTTGAGTACAATTCACCTCAACTTCTAACCACATTATTGTTGAGTACAATTTGCCTCAACTTCTATCCACATCATTGTTGGGTACAATTCGCCTCAACTTCTAACCACATCATTGTTGAGTACAATTCACCTCAACTTCTAACCACACGATTTTTGAGTATAATTCACCTCAACTTCTAACCACACGATTTTTGAGTACAATTCACCTCAACTTCTAACCACATTCTTGTTGAGTACAATTCACCTCAACTTCTAACCACATCATGGTTGAGTACAATTTGCCTCAACTTCTAACCACATCATGGTTGAGTACAATTTGCCTCAACTTCTAACCACATCATTGTTGAGTACAATTCGCCTCAACTTCTAACCACATCATTGTTGGGTACAATTCGCCTCAACTTCTAACCACATCATTGTTGGGTACAATTCGCCTCAACTTCTAACCACATCATTGTTGAGTAAAATTCACCTCAACTTCTTACCACACGATTTTTGAGTACAATTCACCTCAACTTCTAACCACACGATTTTTGAGTACAATTCACCTCAACTTCTAACCACACGATTTTTGAGCACAATTCACCTCAACTTCTAACCACATTATTGTTGAGTACAATTCACCTCAACATCTAACCACATCATTGTTGAGTACAATTCACCTCAACTTCTAACCACATCATTGTTGAGTACAATTCACCTCAACATCTAACCACATCATTGTTGAGTACAATTCACCTCAACATCTAACCACATCATTGTTGAGTACAATTCACCTCAACTTGTAACCACATCATTGTTGAGTAAAATTCACCTCAACTTGTAACCACATCATTGTTGAGTACAATTCACCTCAACTTCTAACCACACGATTGTTGAGTACAATTCACCTCAACTTCTAACCACACGATTCTTGAGTACAATTTACCTCAACTTCTAACCACACGATTGTTGAGTTCAATTCACCTCAACTTTTAACCACATCATTGTTGAGTTCAATTCACCTCAACTTTTAACCACATCATTGTTGAGTACAATTCGCCTCAACTTCTAACCACATCATTGTTGAGTACAATTCGCCTCAACTTCTAACCACATCATTGTTGAGTACAATTCGCCTCAACTTCTAACCACATCATTGTTGAGTACAATTCGCCTCAACTTGTAACCACATCATTGTTTGGTACAATTCACCTCAACTTTTAACCACCTCATTGTTCGGTACAATTCACCTCAACTTCTAACCACATCATTGTTGAGTACAATTCGCCTCAACTTCTAACCACACGATTGTTGAGTACAATTCATCTCAACTTCTAACCACATGATTGTTGAGTACAGTTCACTTCAACTTCTAACCACATGATTGTTGAGTACAGTTCACTTCAACTTCTAACCACATTATTGTTGAGTACAATTCACCTCAACTTCTAACCACATTATTGTTGAGTACAATTCACCTCAACTTCTAACCACACGATTGTTGAGTTCAATTTACCTCAACTTTTAACCACATCATTGTTGAGTTCAATTCACCTCAACTTTTAACCACCTCTTTGTTGGGCACAATTCACCTCAATTTCTAACCACATTATTGTTGAGTACAATTCGCCTCAATTTCTAACCACATTATTGTTGAGTACAATTCGCCTCAATTTCTAACCACATCATTGTTGAGTACAATTCGCCTCAACTTCTAACCACATCATTGTTGAGTACAATTCGCCTCAACTTCTAACCACATCATTGTTGAGTACAATTCACCTCAACTTGTAACTACATCATTGTTGAGTACAATTCACCTCAACTTGTAACTACATCATTGTTGAGTACAATTCACCTCAACTTGTAACTACATCATTGTTGAGTACAATTCACCTCAACTTGTAACCACATCATTGTTTGGTACAATTCATCTCAACTTGTAACTACATCATTGTTGGGTATAATTAACCTAATTTTCTAACTGCTTCAATAAGTTACTATGTTGAAGTCTTTTCAAATTATAAATACCCAGATATAATCTCAAGATCACTAAGTATGGAATACTTTAAAAGTAAACTTGGTCAGTAAACTATATTCAAAACATCTATAAACAAGTTACTGAAACAACTAATCAAGAACATATTCCCAGGTTTACATAGTGTCTGATACAGTTCAAGATTCATGGTAGAAATAACAACGTTTGCTAGCTTTTTTCATCTTGTACTGAGGAATGAGTGAAGAAAGAGACAGAGTTACCAATCCAATATTAAGTTACTACAAAAAAGAAGTGTCTAAATAATGGTACTAGATTGCATTTCACCAAAATAAAATTCAAATATTGGATACCAAAATAAGAAGTTAACAGAGCATAAGAGGAAACATACATACACCATCCATCTATCAATATAAAGATATGTTTAACTGACAAAAAGATGATTTCAAATTTTACAAAAAGCCTTATTTTAAAACACACAATATTTAGCACAAAGTATAAGCTGCTCAGACCTTATACTACCGGTTACTAAAAAATGTAAACCTAAAAAAAAAATCTCAGAGCAAAAACAAGGATATATAAGTGACAAAGTTCAAAGGATGTTATTCAGCTTTCTCACTATGCCTGAATCAAAGTGTCAATTTTTTCCAGTACATTTGGAATCTAACTAAATCACTTTATTACTTTCTAATTTTAAAAATATCTAAAAACTTATCAATAGATTTTCCATGTCACATTTAAAACATAAATTTTCAACATGAAAATTTTCTAACTTCAATAATGGGTTTCCAAATAAAGTTAGCACACCTCCACATTTATTCCAACTTAAAATGACTCAACTCACACACAGGTGCATCACACCAGGTGCACATGATTAGAAGATCATTACTCAGCATTTTGAATGAGACTTGCCCTATTTAAACCTCAGACATTTAATTTGACGTGCTCCTGACTGTTGAAGTGAGAGTGAGCAAATACTAATTATACACTTTCAGATTACTTGCAGATGACAATTGTTCTAAACGTAAACGCCTGGTTTGAAAATCTTTTCTCTGAGCAGTCAGAGCTTAAGCAATTTCATTTGCTCTTTTGTTTTAAAGTTTATACGTACAAGGACATAAAACACATTAAAAGAATTGGATACATTTTTCTTCATAGTTGTATCTTTGTAATAAGCTCTTTTAAAACGGTCTGATTGAATTCAACCTGTATTAAATAAGACCCGCCTTCTTAAGTCGTTCAGAGTTGGAATCAACCTGAACGTAGGTGTACCTTTCAAGATTACTCCTGCCATTTTGTGTTTGATTATAATAATTCCATATTTCATCCAGTTATCTGTTACATAAATTCATTAGACGTCGTATATATATCAGCGATACACAACCCTTGCTTGAAAATAACAAATCATAATTCATTGAATTTTTTATTCGTCAGAAATTGTACTTTCCCAATACGACATCTCTTTTTACTTTCGTCAGTAAGTATCAGCTCATTTACGTTACTTGAGGTTTGTATTTAGGGTAGAGCTACTAAGATTATCATAACTATTGTTTAGAGAGAAATCATGACGTCAACAGAACCCTACCGATCACCATCCACTGAAAGGGATTGACAATCTGTCTTATAATGCGCTATTTATGAGCTGTTTCCAATTTTAACTACTGTCCCGAAAGAAGACAGCCAGCCAACAGATCTCCACCGATCACTATTCACGCTAGGAGGTTAGCTGTCACTCTTATAACGCACCCACAAAGTTCAGGTTAACAACACTAAATAACAGTGATAAAGTGAAATCCATCACTAATGCTTCGTGAAACCACCATGTTGTATGCTTACGAGAAATCAAAATTTACGGGGAAACAAAACCACAGTTCTTTCTTAGCAAGGATCGTTTCCTACGTGAAACCTTTGAAGACATTAGTATCAATTTTTGATCATAAAATTCTCAAAGAACCTAACTGTCACAAAATCTATACACTTGAGAAAAAAACACACAGTAATAATTCATATTTTCTACTTCAAATGTAATTACTGTTAAAAACAAATTCAAGAACAAAATCCCTAATATACTGTCTCTATTAATTGTAATATTACTTTTAAATGCCGATTAAATTAAGTTTAAAAATCCGTATTAGGCTAATCCAGTTCCGTTGGTCAAAAACTTCGTTATTCTGTAAACATGAAGCGTTGTCACAGTAGTTGAAATATAGAGAAATGAGATTTATCACCAATAAACGAAACTTGTTCCAGTTCCATTTTTAAAAAAAATGTGCGTATTTGAAAAGAATGTTCACTGTGTTTATTGGAACTGACTGTTGCGCGGTAAGCTTGGAAAATCAGTCAGTTGGAAATGGTAAAGGAATATTGGTGGTAATATTTCAAAACTCGTTACGGTTTAATGAGGTTACCACGAAAGATAAAAACTACACAAATTTACAAAATGTGTTTTTACATATGTTATAACTATACGGTAATACAACATACACAAGTGTGTACTGCACATGATCATGTTATTACTATATGGTACTACAACACACAGAAGTGTGTTATTTACATGATCATTGTTATGTTACCTCCATATGATCATTGTTATGTTAACTCCATATGATCATTGTTATGTTAACTCCATATGATCATACTATAAATGTTTCAAGCGTTTGACAGATCACAAAGTTTCTGTTTGTTATATTATAGGTAGCAAAGTATTAAACTTGGGTACTTCAAGAATTATTAAAAAGTGGATTAACGGTATCGTAATCTGTATTAATTGTTGTTTAATATGTCAGTTTATTTGTTATTTATGCCTCATTTATATATATGTAAATAGAGTTTCCGTTTCTCATCTCTGTTCTTGTATACGTTTCAACGTTTGTTTAGTTAAAATTCGTCATAATTGTTGTTTTTTAACCTTTTTTTTTTGTACGCAGGTTTACAGTGTTGTATTTTTTGTGTAACGAAGTTATTTATAAAAGTAATGTAAAAATACACGTAAATATCACTGTGTGTACGAAAGAGAATAACACTTTCCCTCAGCAACAATTCAATTTTATAGCAAATCTGGGGTTCGATCCCCTCGGTGGGCTGTGTGAAGATAGCCCATTGTGTAAAAGAACCCCAAACAGACAGTATATGTTATGTACACATATCTGAGAAGATACACTTTTTCCATTGTCGTAAACTGTTTCATGTTTTAACGAAAGCTACTATAGATCTTTGAAAATGTCTGTCGTATTTTTTCATATATCCAGTAAATGTTTTGAGTTTAATGTCATACTTTTGTCATTGTAACATATTTCTTCACTGTTGCAGCGTTGTCGAAGATTTGATTAAAGTTGGTGATATATAGATTTAATAAAGAAACTTTTATAGTGATTTTATGTGTTTCGTAGTTTGAAATGGTGAGAACGTTTTAATAACGTATACAGGTTGAACCTGCTTTTTAACATTCCAACACTTTTTACTGTCTTTCAAATCTTGAGTCGTGTTGGGTGAAATTAATCACAAATGTCCTTGAAATGTTTCCTTCGATATTAAATTTCATAACACCCTCTTACGGCATTTCTGGAAAATGATAAATGACTTTTAGTTCAAGCAATCTGCTGAAATTGCAGATAAATATATATATATATATGTTATCCGTAACTTTCTTTCAACGAGTTATGTGCAGTATTCTGAAGTTATACGAACCACTGATTTATAGCTTAAAAAACAAATAAATAACGACTCCTTCATAAATGGACAATAGGAACGGGACGTGTAATACAGGATGTTCGGAAAGTCACTGTCAGTTTTGTAATCATATTGTATTCAGTCTATTTCAAGCCAGCAACTGATAGCGGTGTTTAGACACAAAACAAGAAGGATCCAAGCCTGTATTGATGCCAACGGGGGTCACTCTCAACATTGTTTATAATTGTCATTCATATTTACCTTCTGTATTCTATATTGAAACATGTCTGTTAATAAATATATAAGTGCACAGTGACTTTCCGAACACCCTGTATATATTGCATCAACTCGGCCATTTGTACTTTAAACTAGCTCCTAAGCATACTAATATTAGTATTTTTCCTGGTAATAAAAAATGGTACCCATAAAGACCCCATAATGATTGTTGTTTAGTGGTTTAAATGACCATTACTCGTTCTGTTCCCACTTTGTAGCTCTAGTGGTCACAGCAACGACAGCATAGGCAAGCCAAATCTAAACGACTGCAACAGCGGGAGAACATGGTGTTAAACAGTGTCAGGCCACTATATGCCGCATTCCCTTACATAACCTGCAATAACCACTCTTTTGAAAGTACGGGAAATCGGGGTATTGAGCACTGTCTCAGGTTACTATATGTCGCACTTCCTTAAAGTAACCAACCACTCTTATTAAACTGTACATTCCAGTGTACATTCATATTAAAGTCTTAAAACCTATACGTTATCTTGTTGTCAGCTCGATAATTTGTTCGTAGTAGGTGCATTTCGAATCATGCTAATTATGGCGAGGGGTCAGTGTGGCTGAATCTGTGGTTGGTTTTTAATATTTATGGCCACACCTACTACCCAATCTATAAATATCGGACCAAAACTACTATCATTAATAAATATGTACATGTACTGGTTTAGCTTGTGACAAGCCATAACAACAGCTGTATATTCATATGCGTTTGCTCCGAACTAAGGCGTGATCTATGATGCTTTAATAGTTACGAAACTGAGTTATTTAAAGAACCTTGTATAAAATTTATAAAGAGATTATTAAAAACATATGTTTTAAATTAATTTTTCCTATATGGGATATACTATCATTTCTTCAGCCTCAAATAACTAAACCTCACCTGATATTTTAAATGCTAGGTAAACAGGAACAAGTGGGGTCGTATCCAGACAAATGAACGCACAGCTATCGGACTAAGAGTACAAATAGTCAACCACTGTGTCACATTGACCCCTCGACATAATTAGCATGATACGAAATACACCCACTCCAAACAAATTAGCGAGCTAACAGTAAGATAATAAACGTATAGATCGTTCGGTAGACACAGTATTAACATGGCAATGTCAATACAGTTTGTGCTATTCATTTGCAAGATATTCTTATTTAGATATCTGAATCTTACGTTGCTGTAGAATAAAGAACAATTACAAACTTCCAATTTAGTGCTTTCTTACCGTAACTCTGCCTTCCAAAGAAACTACTAGCATGTTAGGTAATAATGTTTCACCCGAATTTCTGAAGAAAGTACAAATATTGTAAGTAGTTTATACTACCTGTGGTTCAGTAGGTTTACCAATAAGTTCAACAGCAACAACTGTGAAGCAATGTTTAAGTGCCTAAATCACAGTTTCATTGATGTAGGGACAATTAAAATAACTTTTCTTTTAGTGTTTAGAATACACTTTACCTGATGTAGGGACTACTGAAGTAACTTTCCTTTAAGTGTCTATAATACAGTTTGATGTAGGGACAACTAAAGTAATTTTCATTTAAGTGCTTTGGATACAGTTTAAGTGATGTAGGGACAACTAAAGTCACTCTTCTTTAAGTGTCTAGAAAACACTTTTACTGATATGGCGAAAAATGATGTAACGTTTCTTAAACGTCTGAAATACGGTTTAACTGGTGTTGGGAGCAGCTTAAATAAATTTTAAATGTGTATTTTACAGTTTAACTGATGTAGGGACAATTAAAGTAACTAAGTGTCAAAGATACAGTTTGATTTATAGTTATTAGTTATCTTGGCTGAAGACCACGATCATAAACTTGATAGTTTATACTGTATATGTTCGTATGTAGTATATTGTATGTTTCGCTCCTAATATTTGATGCTTTTCTACGTTGCTTTAAGATATAAGAAAACTGGAAATATGAATGTAATAGTTATTTAACTAACTTGTTGCTAGCAAGAAATCTCAAGATATGACTATAAATATTTTGTTTATTCTGTTTCTAACTTGTGAGAGAAGTAAAATGGTGGTAGTTAACTGATGTACGTTAATAGTGGTTAACTATTAACCACTATTGGTTCTATGGTTAACTTTCTCTGTCAGTACGCATGATCTTTTTTTCTGATTGAAAACATATCGTAGGATGATGTCTTACCTCGTGTAAGGAGAAAAGTAGAATAAGCGCAGTAACAAGTGCCATCGGATGTTTCTTCATTCTCTGCTGAAGATGTTTCACCTGCTGGGTGAAGATGTTTCTGAACAGAAATGCGTTATAGGTCCTGAGGGTCTGATTCCTGTTGCTTCCAGCGATAGTAAAGCTTGGTGGGGAAGTTTGATAATTATAGGCTGAACTCCACGTCTATTTATACACACTTCGCTATTGGGAAAAATCGATTCGGGTTGGGACATCACATCATTGGTTGCTAGAGTTTGACGTCACCAAATGTCGCATCTCATCCAAGAATTTTGCGTAGATTTTTTTTTCTTCCAAGAAATCAATGGGTTACTCGTTCCCATCTTCATCTAAAAACTTTTCAGAGAAGGTATAGAAAAGTTCAAGTTCGTTTTCCTACAAAGTTGAAAGTGTATATTGATAATAATAAACAGATGAGGTTTTCCGAGAATCTTTTCACACCCACAATGTTGAAGTAGATATTATTAATAACTCGAGAAGTTCCATTAATCCAGGAATTAATAAAATAGGCGAAGAACAGCTTTATGATGTACAAGAGTTCTCTATACTGAAAAGAAAGTTTAATCTCGAGTTCTTTCCTGTTTATAACAATTACATGTTTAAGTGAGATTTTGTTTATTATTATACAGGGTGTCCTTAAAAGTGACACCATTTTATCCGAGTTTTAAAGAAAACTTCCTTTGAGACAAGTGGCCACCATTTTATCTGAGTTTTACTTTCTATGAGATAAGGGGCCAATAGAGGTGAGGGATATATAAATGTTGCCATAACTTTCTTCACCTTCACTTCTGAAGCATCTGAAATACGTACTTTACATGTGGTTGGTTGAGTTTTTATCTTATTCGAAAGGCTAGCCTTGTGTAACAACTAGTGTACTTTTAGACACCACGGAAATAGTTGAAAAGACATTCCGAAGGAGGTGTTTATGTCTCTGGAAACCCTTGGCTCATACTATAAGACATTCTGAAGGAGATATTCATGTTTCTAGAAACAGTTGGATCATCTGTAAGACATTCTGAAGGAGATATTCACGTTTCTGGAAACAGTTGACTCATCTGTAAGACATTCTGAAGGACGTATTGACGTCTCTGGAGACACTTGGGTCACCTGTAAAACATTCTGAATAAGAATGTTAGTCTCCTGAGACATTTGAGTCACTTGTTAGACTTCCTGAAGGAAGTTTCTGTCTTCGGAAACATATGAGTTACCTGGCAGAGATTGTGAAGGAGGATTTTTAAATTACCCATCACAAATCGAAGTTGAAGAGAACGTTAAGATTCGAGTTTCATAATCTGGCTACAAGTCAAATTTACATAGTTAATTAGCAGGTGTTATTGATGTCGTACAAGTGATTAGCATACCGATTACATAACCCGTCAAAGTTCAGAGACGGTTTAGGATGTGTATTTCGTAATTCAATCACAAATTAAGGTGATAAAATGATAACATCCAGTCTTTATAACCGAGTAACACGTCAAGGTCACAGAGACGGTTAGCATGTATATTTTACTATCCTTTCACAATTCAAGTTAAGTTTCGAATATCGTACAGTTTAAACAGTCTTCCATTAACTTTATGATACATATCTCAACAGTAGAGTTTGAGCTTGGCATCGTCATCCTGTCAACATCTCTTGTTCTTGTATTTCACTTTTACATTATAAAACAAGTTTGTTGTTTTTAAACACTAGTTACAAGAGTGGGATTAGATAAAGTTCGATAACTAGTAATGAACTAGTGTATAAAGTTTATATAAAGAAATAAATCATTTTCTGCCACTTCTAAAGGCACTTTGAAGTCTGTTCAGAATTGTTAAAAGCAGTTTTTAAACTTTTATATACCATTTTACGCTGCTTTAAAAATCAAAAGCAAAGAATTTTTTTTTTTACAAAAGGGACATTTTCTGGTACTAGTATATTAAGTGGTTTTGGCATGTAAGAATGTAATTCATTGCATTTAGTTTTATCAAAGTTATTATTTTGGCGATATAAGTTCTTAATAGAGATGTTTAAAATAAAGTACGTGTGCGTTATTCAGGGCCCGGCGTGTTAAGGCATGCGACTCGTAATCTGAGGGTCGCGGGTTCACATCTACGTTGCGCCAAACATACTCACACTTTCAGCCATGGAGGCGTTATAATGTGACGATCAATCCCACTATTCGTTGGTAAAAGAGTAGCCCAAGAGTTGGCGGTGGGTGGTGATGACTAGCTGCCTTCCCTCTATTTCTTACACTACTAAGTTAGGGACGGCTAGCACAGATAGCCCTCGAGTAGCTTTGTGCGAAATTCAAAACAAACAAACAAAGCGTTATTCAGAAGGAAATCTCACAGTATTTAGCGCCACCAAGCGGAACTTTAATGAAATACAGTTTAATGTAAAATTTTAAATGACCTTTTGAAGAGCTCAAAGAAAATATCTTTTACTTCTTAGCAACTAAAGGCTATTTTGTAAAATTGGCTACGTGGTGAAACTGTTGTCTTTTGCTATAGTTAGTGTTCCGCACTATGGATTTTCAGAACCATCATTCGCGTCCTCTTACCAAAAAAACAAAATACTTTCCTCACTAGAGGGCCGAGGCTGTGTTATAAGGGTGACGATCGTATCAAACTATTCGGACAGATGTGACGGTCAGTGTTCTTGACCAGCTGTCTTCCGTCTGTCTGTTAAAAATCAGGGACGTCACCGGATAGCCCTCTATGGGATTTCCGAAATTCAAAATACCTTTCAACATGTATCAGACCGAACGATAAACGATTGTTTTGTTGGTGAACTCATGAAATAATACATTTTATAATCAGAATTGAGGGAAATTTGCTACGAAGTGACGGATCCGATATCTACCACGAACGTTTATTCTAGACTGGTTTTCCAGGCTCAGTATTTTAACAAAGACTGTATGTAGCACATGACTTCTATTTAAGCACCCTTCCATGGAGCTTTAAATTAACCACTTCTGTAAGCTTCATAGCTGCAACTGTCTTTGATTTCAATCCTTACCAATCGATCACTGTTCTTTGAATTTGACCCTGTGTATTTTTACCAAGTAATTTCCATTAATTAAACCATACAGGGATTCACTCTTCAGTTAAGCCTAAGAATAGGCGATACATGTTTGAACCGCACTTTGGGAATGTTAGATATAATGTGTTACAAGTTACTTCATAACATAACGAGGCTGTATACTAGGTTAAATTCGGTATCAAATAAAAATATATCTTTCAGGGCTTCTGTTTTAGTCTTGCTAAATTAATTACTATTGTTATTTAAATGAAAACTTAGGAAAGTTTAATCCTAAGAAATATTATTATTGGTCTTGTAAGTATAAGTGAAGCGGATACCTTCGGCACGCAGCGTCAATAACATTCTACTCTCCAAAAATACGGAAATGTGTCGGTCATTATTAAGCCCATTACATTCATCAAGAATTCCATCATTTTTTACTGAGCTATAGAGCTAAAATAGGGTGAAAAATAAACACCTTGGGTAATGGATATGGATTTTTTTCGTGACCTTTGACCTTGACCCTCCAAAAATTAATTACCTCTAAGTCCGATCATAATCTTTTTCCGAATTCAGTCAGTCATGTTCGAGAAATCTTGCTGACAAACAGACAGAAATATCAAAACATATTATCCGTCCACCTCCGGTGGCAAAGGAAACAATTAAAAACTTTTGTATAGATTCATGTCGACTATGTCACAAATGACATTTTTAGTTATAAAACAGTTATATTGCGGACATTTATAAACTCGAAGTTTTTTCTGAACATGTAGTCCTTCACGTTTGAAAAATTCAGAAGGAATTGTAAACAGTTCCCGTCAAACAGCCCACTGGGTTGATGTTGTACTTCGATTTTTTTGTTTACAAGACTGGACAATAAAAGTTAGTTTGTATTTACTGAATTGTACTGTTTCTCTGGCAGCAATCTGCCTGTCACGGGTTCAGAACGTGTTCACCTTTTCAGCCGTGGGGGCGTTATAAAGTGCAAGTCAATCTCACTGTTAGTTGGTGAAAGATTATCCCTAAGAGAGGGCAGTGGATGGTGTTGACTAGTTGCCTTCCCTCTACTTGATCACTGCTAAATTAGGGACGGTTGGCGGATATAACCCTTGTGTAGCTTTGCGCGAAATTGTAAAACAAACAACTTAGTGAAATTCAAGAAATAGTCAAAAGTATATCTGACTAAATCGAAACATATTTTCAACTTACGACTGAATTGCGATGACCTCTGTATGGCAGCCTCTGTGGCTTAGTGCCGTGCAGAAAGTAGTTCATCAAGTGCAGTTTAGGTCACGATCAAATTTGTTCAAATTCTTTCCGCTAGTCCTAATTTGCTAATAATTAAAAATCGACTTGTGTAATCTAAACTTTTAAAATGTTACCTAAATTTCTCAGTTACAAATACGTGATGTCTGTACACTACAATATAGTTCGATTATTGTATTATGTATCACTGCGCGTGTAAAAAAGTAACAAGGTCCGACTTCAAAATTATTTATTTATTGATAAGAATAAAAGGACAAATAGTGGGTGTCATAAGAGACTTAGTAGTGGCTCTAATATGTCCTCGGAAAGTTTTTCATGGACAGTTTCGAACGTCTGCGTGATAGTGCACGTAAAATGAGAAGAATTGGACAGGAATATCTCCACCAGATGTCAGCATTGCTTTACGTTCTCAGAATGGCGGCAGTTTAATGAAAATATCAAGTCTTCCAGTCCCACTCCAATAAATCCGGTGTTTCAAAGTTTTATTTATAACTATTATTGCTACAAAACAACTCCCACCATTCAGATTACGGTATTGTGACAATGTCACATACAGATGAGAACACAACATCGGCATGTCGCTGTATGTGACGTTTTAAAACTGTATGAATAGTTTGTGGGTACTTGGAACAATTGGAAAGAAATTAAAACTAAAACTTTAATGTCAAACATATCATTTTTCTTTGTGATTTTCATTGATATTTTTATCAAAACAAACCTCCACAATAAAAACGTGTATATCTGCATACATTTATTGGCAAGTTAGCATATAATGCCTTATAGGTCATGTATCCGAACTCCAATGTGATGTTGACACATCTGGACATTGTTTAAAAGTATTTCATCAGAGTCTCTGGTTATATATTTTTTATGCTTTCCTCCACCTATTTAGCTTCATTAAATTTTCCAACATTTTTATGGCTAACTGAGGTTTTAAAAATAATTATAAGAAACATTAATTAAACCACGTAGATGTTAATACATTAATATGATATTTTTATATATTTCGTAAGATATTTTGTTTTACATTTTATTAGTTACAGTGTTCTCAATATTTTATTTTGTCTTTAAATTTAGAACTTTTAATTGGAATAACTGTAGTTAATTACTTTAGGTTCATTATAGCTGTCCATTAAACCTGTACTGTTTATTAGATCCGTTGTAGCTGTCCATTAAACCTGTACTGTTTATTAGATCCGTTGTAGCTGTCCATTAAACCTGTACTGTTTATTAAATACGTTGTAGCTGTCCATTAAACCTGTACTATTTATTAGATCCGTTGTAGCTGTCCATTAAACCTGTACTGTTTATTAGGCTCATTGTAGCTGTCCATTAAATCTGTGCTGTGTATTAGGTTCATTTTAGCTGTCCATCAAACCTGTACTGTTCATTCGATCCGTTATAGCTGTCCATTAAACCTATACTGTTCATTAGATTAATTGTAGCTGTCCACTAAACCTGTACTGTTTATTAGGTCTATTTTAGCTGTCCATTAAAAACCTGTACTGTTTATTAGGTCTATTTTAGCTGTCCATTAAAAACCTGTACTGTTCATTAGATCCATTGTAGCTGAGTATAAATGTGTATGTTTTTTTAGATTGGTTACAGTTTTGTTTTAAAATATTTAATAGACTAGACTCCTTTAGTAAGATTTATTGGTACTGTACTTTGTGTGTTAATTACCGTGTAAAAAAGTTAATATTCATCTGTTTTCAGAGTCATCTTCAGCTGGTGGTTAATTAAGTCTCATGTAATTAGAACAATGCAGTGAAAGCGCCCTCCAGGTGATTGTTGTTCTCAGATTCTCACCTACAAGAAAGTCTTTCTTGAGGCCCGTGAGTGATGACAAAAAATCGTGGGAAAACAAACTGTTATCAGAGAAAATCACATAGGTGGCGTTGTAATAATAATTTAGTTCCATAAATGGCACCGATTTCTTAAAGTCAAACTGAAAGGAAGTTGTTGCAGTGATCGTGACATCACCGGAAGTTCGTAAACTAAGACTTAAGTCGACTAAGTTTTTGTTTTGTTTTTAGTTTTTTTTTGTTTTGTTTTTAAATAACGAACTGAATTTGAAAATGAGAGGTATTTCGATGCACAAATTGATTCTGGAAAGCTTTTACAAGTTAGAAGATAATTAATTTTTTAACCATTATTGTGGTATATATCGTTATTTAATATTTCTTCGTCGTATTTAACTCGAATCTGATCTATTGAAGGTAATCTGTAGAAACTTCCATGCTATTGCATATACACACACACACATAGCTAGTGTCTGAGTTTAGTAGTGTTTGTTTTTTTAAGCAGTACGTGGTATCAAGTACAACTAATCACAATTACAAACGTTATAATCGTATTTCATAATATATTGTCACAAAATATTAAAGTTAGAAACTTGATTTTGCAGTGTAAATATGATTAATCGAAATACAATAACAGGTTTCAGTTATTGTATTGACAACACATGTATTAGTCTAATTCAACCTTCACAAGTGATCCTCATGTGAGGTAAAAGGTAGATTTTAATTATGGAAGTAGATATAGAAGATTCAAACAAATTAACTATGTTCAGGTCAGTTAGGGGGATCAATTGTCCCCCTTCATTTTTCTCTCGAAGTATCGATATAACTTAACCCTAGTTTTTGTTTGGTTGTTGACAATATGTTTTGTAGTATTTAATAAAATTTATAGTTAGATGACTACACAAACACGGTAAAATATATTACAATTGCAAAAGCACTGTCTACAATAACCGTTTTTTAGTTCAATTTGGTATCTCTGGGGTTTAACGATTCTACTGAAAGACGGTTGGATTCGGCTTATAAACAATTGCAAATTCGCCATGAGACTGAAGATTTAAACGATTGCTGTATATAGCAAGATAACAGTGTAGACTACAAAAGAATGACCAATCTTTAAGTCAGACGCTAATTTTCGTGACGCACCAAATTTGCACATTTATAAATGTGATCACGTCTTCTGTCCACTTTCCCAGACTAACTCTCATCTTAAGGATGTAACATCTTCTGTCCACTTTTCCGAAGTGGCCTTGATCTTAAGGACACGTCAACCAACCAAGCACCTCAAGTTTATTCGCATACGAAGAAGCAAGCATTGGCTACGTAGACAAATGTGTTGTTAGGATGACATGTTATCCGAGTTGTATCCTTGCTTCGAAGGCAACATCCAGTAAAGGGGATACATCATCATCATTATTTTTAAATAGGAAAGAAAGAGTAGGGGAAGAATAGTAAAACCTCCAGCGAATATTATAAAACTGTGTGAAGTGACTATAGCAATCCTTCAATATATTGGTGGGAAAAAATGTTTGGTTTTTGTCATGGCCCCATATTTGACACGTTCTCTGATTGCAACCAAGTTTTCAGCTTATCCCATTATAAACGTTTCATTCTTACCAACTTACGAAGTAGTAAAACGACAGTGTGTACAGTATGAATTTACTGATGTTATTTGGCAAATGTTTTACCTTTTTTCATTAATATTCATCCAATATATAAACTCTTGTTACGTGAATTTGAATGCTCTATCGGAAAGCATTGTCGAACCGTATTATACTTTTCTTGTTGTTTTTATATGCAGTACAAATTTTCTTCGTCTTAATAATATATATATTTTTATTTTAGAGAGGGAAACGGCGATGAACTAAGAATTGTTCAAAGCCAACATTCGTCGGTAACTCACTGGTTTAGATTTATGTTGCATATTCCTTAGACTGTGTATTTAATATTACGCCTACTTATACTCTCCACCATGGTCTGAGCAGTAGATCTGAAAGCTTATAACGCTACAAGCTGTGTTTCGACACCTTTGTATTGCTTTGTAATTAGCAACAAACATTTATGGTTAATCACAATTATTTAAGCACAGCTTAATAACTTCTTATCATTTAAACGATAAGAAAATACCGCACTGTATTCACGTCTTAAAGGTTATGAAAAATTATGAAACACGTAACTCCAGCGAATGACACCTTTTGTAACCCAACATGGCTGAGGTAGTAGAGATCAGTGGAGAATCGAATAATATCGTTGTTTATTTAGTTTATATCCCGAAAGGTGGCGCTGCGTTGGGAGTAGATGAACTGTGGTGGAAGAATGCACACACACAGACTTTGCCATCAGTTTAACTAGACACTTGCTTAAAATATACAATTATTTAAAACAATAAGGACTTGCAACAATAAAATACGGGATTCGATTCTCTGCAGCGAACACAGGAGATAACTCAATGTGGTTTTGCTTTAAAGCAAACAGATTTTGAAAAGAAAACGGCGTCGTTTGCTAAGGTTTAATCAGAGCTACACGGTTTTAAACAGTTGTCGTAAATACAACATGAGAATTTGGTTTATAAACAGAAATCTGCACAACGGGCACATTTCTTATTTTTTGTTGTTGCTATGCTCTACCTATTGTCTTAGCTGGACAAGGTGATAGTTATGGACTACTCAAGGTGTTAGTTATGGCACCAAAGTTAAAACCGTAGAAGTATCTCCTAAAAGGTTCCATCCGATTGACTTTCTCTCTCTGTAATTTGTTAAACAAAATGCGTAAAATCTAGTTCATAAAAACAGATTGTTTAATAAACTACGCGTAAAATAAATAAATTAAATCTCCACTTCATTATAGTTCTATTGGTTTTGAAAGCACTAGTCTAATATTTTTGTAAGATTAGTTTTTGTGAATGACAGATACGTGAGTTCTGAACCATTCCCGACTATCCTTATGGGACTTCATTATTTGTTTGTTTATTGGTAGATCAGCGACGGCATATCGGAGATCTCTCACCAAACTGTTTTGTGTTTTGTCGTGTTTACGCAAGAACGATCATTCATAGATCGACTTCACTCATTTCTTCACAGATGTCGCTGAGTGATAGACCTATATATATATATAAAGATGTCACTAAATTGTATTTGCTTTAAATTTCTTAATTATAGCTAGGTCCGTAATCATTTCATTTATTATTTACTGAACGTTGGTCCTTGTAACAGAGTTCCATTGAGAGGACACTTAAGGTTAGACCTATGTTTCACTGAAGAGATAACCTTAGCAAGCACCGAAAACATTGTCTGTTTTTGAGATTGACGTTATTTTGATTTTACAAATAACAAATAAAAACTATTCTAAGATCAGAACCTTTAGAAGTATGTAGCACATTACTGTGCTAAATACAAAAGGCAGAAAAATTAGTTTGGTTTCGTTGGCGTTTATAAAATTAAAAATAGTATTTCCATTATATGACTCTGGATCCGACGATCTCGGGTTCGAGATGTGATGCCGCCAAACACGCTACATACTCTCAGCTATTCGTAAGTTATAAAAGTGACAATTAGTTCCGCTATTAGGTTAAAGAGTTACCGTTTTAGGTGCACGCGTTAGATCGTGTAGCTGACAAGACTAGCCAAGGAAGTAGGTGTTGACTAAATAAATATCTTCTTTATAGTGTGACACTTCTGTAGCAGGTGGCTGTTGTTGACTAAGTATCTTCTCTCTAGTGTAGCAGGTAGGCGTTGTTAGCTAAGTACCTTCTCTATAGTGTGACACTTCTGTAGCAGGTGGCTGTTGTTGACTAAGTATCTTCTCTAGTGTAGCAGGTGAGTGTTGTTAACTAAGTACCTTCTCTCTAGTATAGCACCTCTGTAGCAGGTGAGTGTTGTTAGCTAAGTACCTTTTTTCAGTAAAGAAACACAGTTTAACATTAGGAATGATCCATTACATCTGTGTGTTATCAGCCATCACTCAGAGTTGGTGAGCTCGATTACAGTAATTCTCTGTGTGGTAACTGGAAACTGTCCTACGGTGTACAAGGGTTACTTTGTTTTAAGATTTTTGCCGGAGAAGGAGGATAAAGAAGCCCCTGGAGTAAAGAACATTTTTTAATTTTTATAGACTTGTAAATTTAAATTTAAACACACAATATGTTAAACGAGTTAGCTGTTATTTTATACCAATCAGGGTACGCAATTAATGACTTCATTAATTGTATTTAATGTATCAAATGAAAACGGAAACATTACCTAACATCTTTATATATGCAATTTTTATTTCCATAACGGTTACCCTCCGTCTACACCTATAAAGAATCATTTCACAAGATTTTTTTCTTTATTGTCTAAAATATCGTTATGTTTGAGTTTAAAAGTTTGAAAATTGTCCCCAATTTTCCCATCTTTAAGATCTATGTACTCTTAACGGACTCGTTGCTCCGAAACCTGAAAGAATAAGTGCTATTTTAGGGGTTATGACCCTAACTCTATTGTTACCCCTGTTGTTGGTAAGTTGAAATTAAACACGTAGTATCTTCACGAGTTTCCGAAACTCCACTCGACGGGTTTGTGTTGAAGAATTTCTTTGATTAAACTAGAATTTTTAGTTAATCAGCTTAGCGTCTCTTTCCGACAAAACCCTGTTTAAATCTGGTCAAACATTAACAATGTGCGTATTAATTGCGCCCCTACCTTTGTCCGTTTCGTTTCTTAGTTTACAAGTTTACACTTCGCTCACACTTACCGACAATACATTTTTCTAAGCCAATGAATGATTTACGGTAAACAATGTTATGAACGTCTCGTTTGAAAGATGATTTTAAACCTTCTGAATTAGGTTGACACAGTTGAGTCTTTGAAACCAGATAAAACAGAACCTCTCCTATTTAGTAGCGTGATTATATTAACACTTCCCGAAGGAATTCTAAAGTCTCGAAAGCTGTGCTTAACGTCCACATCTGGTAAAACAATGGTTGAATCCACCAAAGTTTCTGAGAGCCTCAAATGTACATTGCCCAGAAACTCAGACTTAATGAGGCTTGTAATTAGAAATATTATCTAACTGTGCAGTCGGAAGAGCACGTGACATGTTATGACTACTTTTGCAAGATGTATTGTCAGTCGCAGAGCTGGTTATGTTAAGTTTATTCTGGAATTTGAATAACATACTCGCATTGCATTCATCGTCTTACCATAAAGACAAGCTCTTGTGTAAAATAAGATGAGTTATATATTAATTCGTCTCTTTATAACCATAAAACTTTTTGAGAACCTAACCTGCTGAAGTTTTATCAGACTCCTAATGGAGCAAGGGGTATAGCCCCCTCAGAGGTATACAGGGAGCTACAGAATTGATATTAAAAGATTAATGTAATGCAGGTAATATATTTTAATACGGAAGAAATTATTCATAGAGAAGAATATGTGAAAATGTTTCTGTTTATTTTTTTAATTTTATGAAGGGGGGTTAACTGCACCAGCCGTATCTAAGTCAGCGATAATAGACTAAAGGGTTTCTTTTTTATTTGTTTTTGTTTTTTTAATTTCGCGCAAAGCTACACGAGGGCTCTCTGGGATAGCCGTCCCTAATTTAGTAGTGTAAGACTAGAGAGAAGGCAACTAGCTTTCACTGCCCACCTTCAGCTCTTGGGCGACTCTATTACCAACGAATAGTGGGATTGGCTGTCACATTATAACGTTCACACAGCTGAAAAAGCGAGTATGTTTGGTGTGACAAGGATTAGAACCCGCGATCCTCAGATTACGAGTCGAGCGGCCTAACCTCCTGGCCATGCCGGGCTCTAGTCTAAAGGGAAGGCAACTAGTCTACACCACCAACCGCCAACTGTTGGTGTACTTTTTGACAACGAATAAAGGGCTCAATCACCACATTATAACGCTTTCACGACTGAAATGGCGAACGAACATGTTCGGTGATGGAATTCGAACCCACGACTTGCAAGTGGAGAACCCTAACCGTCGTAAATGTCAAGCGTATGAAAAGGTTAACTTTTTTTCATTTCAATAAACGTTTTATGTTGGTCTTATCGGATTTTAAGTTATTTCAGCAATTTTTTAGTATTTTTGAAACATAGCTATTAATTAAATTCACTCTAATCTAGGTGTGGCTCTTCTCTCTAAGACTGGTTGATTTTCTGCACGGTATAATTCTTCAATGGCTCGCTTTATTGACTGAGAAACCTTTATCCTGAAGTCTGGAATTCGAAGCGCGATTATTCGGGACATGCTTTACATTTTAAGCTTTAGGCGCGTTATAGAAGTGGCAGTCTTGTAGTTCGGTTTTAAAGAGTCGAACAAAAAAATCCTTGTGGCGTTGAATGCTGCTAGTTGTCAGCAGTTCAGTGTCAGCGACCGCCATATCTGCATCATATGGATCTCTTAGCCCAAGTTCGCGTTGCTTTGTGCTTGATTAGGTTACAAATTGCAATTACTTATGTAGAGTACCATTGAAAACTAAAGACACAAGCCCAAGACCCTTGCACAGAAATGTTATCTCGTGCATTTACCAGTGGTGTTAGAAACTTCGAAACTTGTAAAACGTTTTAAACCATTCTTGTCTTCAGATGACAAATATAAGCTGATTTAATACCTATGGTATTAAGTTTAGGTTTCAGTCGTTAAACGTCTAGTATTTTAATGTCCTTAACCTAAAATATTCGAAAATGAAGCCAATGAGGTATTCACTGTAGTTCTTATAACACTAGTACTTGAATGTTGAATACATTCATTCATTGTCAAAAAACTAAACTAAAGGAACATTAGTTAAGAGCTGAAATTCGTTAGTTATATTGATTTAATTTACGCTGCTCCCAGAGAGAAAGAAGAAAAAGAAATGCCCCCCCCCTAAAAAAAAACAGTCGTTACTATGGTTACTGTTACACAGAGAAGTACACCCGATTGGAACGGAAGGTCTTGGATTTAAGCACGCGATATATTACCATATCACCACTTGAATGCCCGATCAAAGAAACTTGGTATAGCAAGAAAAAAACAAGGTTCGTTGAATCAAAAAATGACAGAAGATTAAATGAAAAATACAATGACGGCAAATTTTACGGTAATCAAATTCGGAATTTAATTAATACAACGTTTTGACCCAGTTCAACTAACTGGAAATTTACTCTTGATGTCTTGATACTATGGATCGAAACGTTAATTACTGAAGTCCCAATTTTGAAGACGGGTATTTTCATCACTAAACTACACAATAGTTTAAAAGATGCGTTTATTTTTTTACGGTTTAAACGCAGTAAATTAACCAAGGATTAGAATCCAGTAGGCCTAAAATTTGTGATAAAAACTGCGTATATTTTCCAGTTACTTTTGGGACACAAAAGGCAGATCTTAAATCCTATTTTACATGTATATCTGAAATATACAAATTAAAAGCAAAGAGCGACATTTGTTAGAAATAGTCGGCCTTTTACACACGTTGTTTCTCGTGTCTTGCGAATAAAGTAATTTTAAAAGTTTTATTTTATTATACAATAGATCTACAGAATAGGATCCTAACCTTACGAAGGTAATAAAAGAGGAACAGACAGCGACAAAGTTTACCAATGAAAAGCACGAAGGCAGATGTTATTTGGTTTTGTTTGTAATTAAGTACAAAGCTACACAATGAGCTATCTGCGCTCTGCCCACCACGAGTATCGAAACCCTGTTTCTAGCGGTGTGAGTTCGCAGACATACCGCTGTGCCACTGCACTGGGGGGGGGGCTATTATTTGTTTTAGTAGAGAAGTTAACGGTTAGTTGATATTTTAATATGTGACCTATAATAAATTGCCGAAATTTCAAAATTTAATTTATTTATATGTACACAACAAATAACAACATCTCGGTTTTATGTGTTGTACAATAACGTCATTGTGCAATATGAGAAAACTCAGCGTATGGTATCTAATTTCTAAAATATCTTTTGATTAAAAACGTGCTGTATCTATGCATAAGCATTTTTCTGCATGGTAGGTCTTTGTGAGTGAATGAGGCTTTTAGAAAATAAAGGATCTGTCCTATTGGTAAAACCCCTGAGAGTGTGCCACCTAGCGGTGAATTCATATCAGCACGTAGATCTTTCATACAATTTCATGCTATGATAATCAAGAAAATTGCTTTCAAATTTAAATCTGTGTATTATTTCACGCCGTGTTTATTTCAAGAAACGCTTTTCCACTTTAGGCTTACGTTTGTGTTCATGGTGTATTTAGTTTCTTAATACTAACAATTTAAAGTTACATGTATTTCAATTTAAACTTATATACTGGAAAACGAAGTGCTGGTTGGTTAATACTTACTTAGAGCTCTAGGTTTCGGAGAATAGCCAGTTTCAAGTCCTCACACTCTAAGTTGTTGATACGTTATGTGAATGGCATCCAGTCCCGTGGTTGTTGCGATTCTCCAAGCTGACGAACTATAGTACAAAATTAGAAACTTTATTCGGTAACCTCGTATAAAACTTCATTCTACATTAATATACTAAATGCTTCACATTATAAGCTTCTGTATAATCTCGTTCTGTATTTATCTACTAAATACTTTACACTGTAAATTTGTATATATTTTCGTTCTATGAAACGAAGATTTATAAAACAAAATAGTGAAGAATACTTTTGGTAATATAGATTCTTCGCATTGCCTTCTAACAAACATTAGGAACATTTTTAAGAAAGAGTGTTATACGAGAAACTATCATAAGTGTAGTTAGAGATTCGTGTCTCTGTTCTATAGTTCATGTTATGTTATTCCCAGACGAATCACGATCAGGCTTGTTCTATATTCAACCAAACCTAGGATCTTCAGTAAGTAACTTTCTATCAAATTCTTCTACATAACACGAATCGTGTGTGTGTGTGTGTTGTGTCCAAGTCGAGATTAATATTGTAGGCCTGAAAAGATGTTGGTTAATAGAAACAGCTCGAGACTTGGCTGAATATTTGATTTGTGTCTGAATTCAGGAATATCTGATGGAATGTTCGGGTCGACAACTACTTTAATAATGTCAAGTGGAATGTTCTGGCCGACAAACTACTTTAGTCATGTATAGTGGAATGTTCAGGTCGACAAATTACTTGAGCAATGTATAGTGCAATGTTCGGCTCGATACTTACTTTACTTATGTATAGTGGAATGTTGAGGTCGGCAAACTAGTTTAATAATGTATAGGTGGGTCAGTATTTATTGAACTTTCTTAAGTTGTGCCATGTTCAACCCCTGGTTGTTCTAGTTTTTAAAGTGTTAACCCCTTCAGGATTTTAAACACACTGAAATGTTTATGCATCAATTTACTTGAAGGCCTATTAAAATCTCACACAGAAATGTACAGAAATATATTATCGATTACTTTAATCACACGTGAGGTTCCTGTCCATTCTATGGATGATTTCATCCGAAATTTTAATGGAAAATGTTTTAAGTGTTAGTGTTGTAATAGAAGACGTTTAGAAAGATGCCGACTCACACCACCTAACTAATAAACTTCACTAGATAATCAATATATTCATTAAGCTGTTGTTATAGTTTTTACAATAACGCAACAAAGATTTATTATTACTCACCAAGAAAAGAACTGTGAAGCAAAATCGTCATAAAAAAGCAGACCGTATGACCATGCCTCTCACTAAATAGTGGACCTTAATTCGCTAAATTCGATAAGAACGATATTTTGATTACAAGCTTGCTAAAGGGACGAACATGGATGCTTTCGTTGATAGAAATGTCGGAATCTCTGTTAGATTGACACTGTAAAGAACAGTTGAAATATAAATTTATGACAATTACTAACAATATATCTATACTCATTATACGCCTTATGGCTCATTGGTAAGTCTGAGGTATTGTAACGCTAGAAATCGAGTTTCGATACCTCCGCTAGACAGAGCACATCCAGCCCATTGTGTCAAACAACAAAGAAACGTTATATATTTTAATTCATTTCATTTTCGTAGGCGGTATGGTTAAATATTAATCACTCTGTTATAAGTGACGGATCCGTACTAAACAAATATTCAGCAAAGAAGCGCTTATTTGAGGTGCAGTTTGTTTGTTTTTTATCTATTTGTGATTTCTAAGTTATCTGGAGAATAAAACGTTGAAATAGGTTGTTATTTAATCCGTTAAGTAAATAAGGTTTATCTTTATCGTCCTTGCTTACGAACCCAGTTTCTAGCTGGATAAAGGAAATAAATAATTAGAACACACTGTTATTAAACATTAGTTTTACGTTCGACAAGTTTGAATGATAAATTCGTAAAAATTCTTTCTTTTCGTAACATACTTTCACTTTTGTCTCCGTCTTGTCGAGTTTTCTTTCATTTTCCTGTTGGTAGTCTATAGTTAGTTTTGTATATCATGTTTCGGTCCGACAAGCAATTTCAATATTTATAGATACTACATTCCAGTGTTTCTGAACGTTGGTTGTGTTTTTAGATTATAGATTCCACCGAAAATGTCTGTGTTATTTAAATTGTCGTAAACTCGATTTGTTACCAGGCAGTGTTAAAAATAAGTGAACATGGAACTTGAGATGGAAAAATTATACCTTATTTTTGTTGTATTCATGTGTAAAGTCGATTGAAAAAGGAATCCTGGTATCCATCCGATACTCATTGTTTAAATGATAATACAACTGCTTTATTCTCTTTATGTATTACTTTTCTGTAAGAGTACAGATGAAATTGAAATATAGAAGAGATAATGTCACTTGAAAAGCCCTAATTACATACAGGAAACTTCGTGTTTCTACTTAATTTCTCGTACGTTGATAAATTATCATTTAAATAATATTTTTAAAAGAAGTGCGCAAGGTACATAACGTTGATGTTTGATTTATAGTGTACATACGATTGATACGAAAACATTCTCTTATTTTACAACACGATATATGTGAAAATCTATATTTCAAAACATGTCCCATAGATGGCAATAGCTGTAACATAATGATCTCATGTAACAATCATTTTTAAAATTAATTTAATAGATTAGTGTCGATATTTTATGAAATGGAATATCTAGCACTACAGGTTTCTAGAATCGTGGACACTTACTTGTCTTTAATACTGTAAGTATTTCTTATCAACCTAATCAACTTAGCCCTTAGTACTATGGACATTATTGCTAAAACTGGAGAAATGGTGTCCATGATGCAGCCTTAAACCAAACTTCCTATCTTCTTATTAGTCCATCCTTTTACTCTATAAGAACAACCATAATTGCGTTTATTCATAACATTACTTCCTATAGTAAAGATATTTAACAAATCATTTTCTACAAGCAATATTCAACAAACTTACGATTAAACTAGAATAGGGGATAAGTTGAGGTTCTCTTAACAGAGTAGTTCACTTGTAAATTATGTAATGACCAATCGTGGGACTGTTGTTAAAAACTATTTTGATGTTATTTCTATAAATGTTTCCACAGTTCTATTCTGGTTTATTAATGTGTAGATAACGGTTCCATCGGGTCTCTTCTGGATTATGTTGCACTTTTGAATATGTTATCAAGTCTTTTCTGAGTTATTGTCTAATCATGAAAAATGTTTTGTTGGAAACGTACACTTAGATAAACTTATAAAATGATGTTTTGTTGTTATTATACTTGAGATAATTAATTCTGCAAGAAAAGAAGTAAAGATCAGCCATTGTATTTTGTATTTTCGCCATTGTTAACCTTAGTGGAAATAGTGATAGCTAAGTCTGAAACATTCTGATATTATTGGAGTTTGTATTACTTTTTTTAAGAACGAAAGGTGACTTGTTTCACAGTAACCATAAAATAATGTTTCTATATTTTCTAATCAAATATATCTTTAAGTATATAATCGCTAAACCTCAATTTTTATATTGGTGAAATATAATAGTGAAGCAATAAGGTAAGACAGTGTTCAACGTAACATATTTTGGTGTGTGTTCAAAATTCGGCGGCTTAAATATTTTTTCTAAGAAAATGTTTTGCCTCTTATGTCCCACCAAACTATCGAAAATATAACATTTATTTTATGGAGAAACCACAGGCTTAATTACCCATGCAAAACTCTCACTTTTAATTTCGTCTTGTTTTTTTGGTGTTTGAAAACGTCCACAAACCATATATTCTCGTATTCTCGGTATTTTTGTTAGCCAAGTGGTTAAGGAACTCGACTCATAATGCGAGGGTCGCAGGTTCGAATCCTCAGTCACACCAAACATGCCCGTCTTTTCAGCCGGGGGCGTCTAATATCACGATCAATGTCACTATTCGTTGGTAAAAGAGTAGCCCAAGAGTTGGCGGTGGGTAGAAATGACTAGCTGTCTTACACTGCTAAATTAGGGACGGCTAGCGCAGATAGCTTTGCACAAAATTCAAACCACTTTCTGCAAGTATTCAGGTGTGCGTATAAATTTCCTCTGTTTTATCATGAATTCAGAGATGTCTGTATGTTTTAATAGTCTTTAAAATTTTTCATTTTTTCCCCATAAATACTGACTCGAAAGTAATAAAATCAGAAATCCATTATTTCATCTGGAATATAATAGCCATTTAGTGTATAAAAAATACGAATGTTTAAGCCTCATTGTTTTGATAATAATAATAAAACCATCGTCAGTTGTTTGGTTTCTTTCCTGAAAAGATTGACTAAACGATGTCGATTAAAATTCTGATATTTTATAAAAACTAAAATGCTTATAGATCAAACGTGGCCTAGTGAGTAGTGTCCCATACTAAGTATCCCTTGCTCGCATTCTGTTACCGAGAAAACAAAACACTTTTAAATAGGGTGACAGAAGAACAAGGTGCACTTGACAACTCATCAGTCAACCTTAGGCAGCTCTAGGCTTCTTTGCGATTCGTAGTTGTGTATTTCAGCAATATACCTCTTAGCTTACCTTGGCCAACCATCTCATGGTCTATTTAATTCACCATTTAGTGCCCACCATCTCGCTTGGTGGTGGATGTTTTCTACCAATGACACCTTCAGTCCATTTGCAGTGCTGGTGAGTGGTTTCGACAAGAGATGGAGTTGAGTTATTCTTGCTGGGAAAGATCTAGGAATCTTACCATGACACCCATGCTTCCCTTGTACCAAGATCTATCACCAAGAAGAGAATAAATTCGGCCATTGGGCGTCCACCAGATTCTGACAGTTCTTGTGGATCTTTGCAAAATTGGTGAAAGACACCCAGAAAAGGATTCTTCTAAGAGCCCAAAACTTTCTTGTACGACCACTTTATCCCCAGATTTATTTTTAAAATAACTTCTTGACTTTCGTGTAAATCACTAATTCTTTGCGTTGCAGAAGTCCATATTTTGTTGGAAAAACACTCCTCTCACAACTCAATAGCTCTGACTATGTCTCTGCTTTAACAATACAATTAATATGGTTTGTAAATGAAACGAATGTCATTCGTCGTTAAGTACGTTTTTTTCAATGTCGTTTACTGGGAGACTTAAAACCATGTGTAGATGCATTAACGTGGAGTTTATTTGAAAGTAGGTCTTCGTATAATTCAACCACCATTGGATACAACCATGCAACAACTTTACTGTGTAGTTATAGATTTTATAGCCATAATTAAATGAAGAAATTCCATTTTTCTAAATCATTTACTTTTTGAATACATTCTTTTAACTACAAGAAACAACATTTGCTACTGAGTTTTTGTATTCAATAACTAATGTTACTTTTGCAGCTGAAATATTGTAAACTGACTTTCTGACGTTTTTATTGATGCTGGTGGAATTTGGAACATTTTCAAAATTATGGTCATCAAAGATGGTTTTTCTGTGTTTTTAATATTTTTTATAAATTCTCGTTTTCCACCTGATGAATCATGTTGCTTCTATACCCAGTCTGTAGTATTATGTAGCCAGTTAGGGTGAAGATTGGACTAATAACCTTTAACTTGTTTATATGCTTAGTATTAGTAGCACTGCTAGTCTGTTTTCTGATAAAACCATATTTATAAAAAACTAAGAATATTAAAGGTTTCTATTGACATTTTTGCATAGTGTATTTTGTGATAAAAGTTCTGAGACAGCTTGACTGGTGGGTAACAGATGAAACATGTATATAAATGTTTGACATTTCCACAAGTTTGCGTCCTCAGTGGGTGGTACCTCTTCTTAAAATTGGATTCCTCGTTATCACGTTTTTGTGTTCAATTAAAAACTTTTTTTTTCCAACCATGAGTGGAGATTAACCGAAAAGTGAGAAAGGGAAATCGTTTATGAAAAATACTGAATGTTATTTAAATAAAAGAAATCAATTTTACTTTTGTCTTTTAATAACCCATACTGCTATATTTGACTTAATCCCATTATTTACAAAAATATTGTAATTTGTATCTTTGTTTAAGAGGTCTCCAACGTAGGGGACGATAAATGTATCATCCTCATTCCCAAAGCTACACAGAAAACCTCTCATAGTCCCCAGGATTGGCACTTACATAGACAACACCCGCAAATACAGGTTAATGGTTTTTATCAAGTGAACAAGTACAATAATGGTAAGGCAAATGCTAGTTATCCACACTTCCAGATAATGATCTTCTATTTGGTTACTTAAATACATGAGCGAGGTAAGGACATTTAACTGTCAGGAGCTAAGAAAGGGTTACGTATATTTATCAGTTAACCTTTGTTCATCCTCTACTAAACTGTAATTTTGAACTCATGAGATCACATAAGGATGAGAAATAAATTTCAGAACCAGAATTTCATTCTGGCTTAATTTCACCCACAGAAGCTCTTTGTACATTAGTTATACGTGTATCTCCATTTTTATTTTAAGTCAATAGGGTTATTTGTAACGTATGATTTCTATGCTTTAGAAACGGCTAAAATTCAGCGTATTTCAACAAGTTAGGTATCTCTCTCTCTCTCTTTTTTAAGTACTTATATTAGAATTAATTGTGGATAATGTATTCTGTCTTCGTTGTAGGATTACCAATATACCAAGACGTTTGCAACATTAAAGAGAAGAATTACGATCCTTAAAGGTTAGAACTGGCAGAGTGATTCATTACTACGTGTAAGTAAATGCGTCGTATGATGTTTCATACATTATGGTGGTGGTCTTCAAAACGACTACCTTCCCTCCTCTAGCTTGCTGTGAATGTTGTTTATCGATTCGATACGTTTCTTGATATGTTTCTTTCGTACTCAGATCTTTCCAGTAGAGTTGTGTTACCATACCCTAACAAGGAGGGAGGGGTTTAAGTCTTGAAGTTTAAAAACCCCTTCTCCAAGGAATAGTGCATGTATTAATGACTGTTGACTGGTTAAGAATGTTTCACTGATCATACAATCAGACAGATGAAACTTACGTCGCACAACTGTATTCAGTTTTGAATCAATGTCATCATATACAGGATTCACGTAATATTTCAGTTCCCAGACGTTTACTAGAAACAGTATACACAGCAAGATTTATTGTTTTTTTTGTTTGTTCTTTTAGTTTCAATAAATAACAGAGCCGGCTGCTGAAAGAACAATATATATTTATATATTCTGTCACCAAATCCATTTAATACAATATAATACTAAATCCAACATTATAAAACGTTTCACAACACAAATTAGCCAATATTTATAACTGTCCCATATCAGTAAAGGCTTCTTGTTTTTTTGGTTGGTTTTTTTACATGTTATAATTTTCCTTGCCAAAATATTTGGACTTCAACTGACATTGCATCTTTCAAAATTTTCAATGGTTGGTAAATTTAACATATCTACATTTCACAACTATATAGCCCAGTTTTTTGTACGAGTACATATACATATTTTTTCCCATCATCTTTATCCAGTGGTAAATGTTAATATATACCATTCTATAAAAATAACAAAGAACCTTTATAATTCACACACTTTCAAAAGGTAGAAATAAGGTTAACATCTATCTTACAAAAAAAACAAAACCATCTAATATCAACCCCCTAAAACTTGTAAACTTATGGCACATAACTTGCAGCATCAAAAGATATTAAGCTTTAATAGACCTAATACAAACTAAATTGCTCTAGTAAATATTCACAACTGTTGGAAAGATTAGTAACACATTCTCAGTGAAAGTAGTTAAATAGCTCTTACCACATTAAAGAAAGTGGTTAGTATTAAACAATAGATTCTACTGATGGCAATGTCATTCGAAACAAATTAGTTTTAAGTAGATTAAATATATGGTGTATATACATGAAGAAAGAATTATGGGGAAAATGTTTTGTGGTGGAGATGGCACACTCTGCAATTAACAAGGTAAAATATAAATTTATACAAACAGTAATTCCAAGATATACATAAAATGTGTTACTTGACCAGTATGAAAGTATAAAATAACCCGATAACAACCAAAACTACAGCATGAGTAATCTAATAAACCCGATAACAACCAAAACTACAGCATGAGTAATCTAATAACTAGATACTCATCAAACGAGCTCTAAAAACTTTACATCCTATAGGTCGTGACCCTAAATGCTACAACTGTTGTAATTTCATGCTGGATACAAATTACAAGAAGCTATATAATATGCTCCAATCCCTGATATGCTTATGTACAAATAAGATAACAGAGATGAAAAGTATGAGCTACTATTATTGCTTCCTAGTTCTTATAACTAACAGGTCAGTGGTGTAATGGAGAAGAAAAAACAAAATGTTGACCTGAAATCAATCATGGATAGTAATAGTTAACTCTTCCACTGAATCAAATAATACCCATTAAATATTGTAATCTGTTCATTGAATTATGATAATCAATTTCAAAGAAATAATGACTTAACGGGGCCACAATAAATTAACAATTTATTGGAAAACCCTTTCCTATAATGTAGATTACAGCAAGAAGACAAACCACTATCTTAAAAATAAAATGGAATAATACCATTAATACAGTATTACAGATAACATGAACAGTAAAGAATGGGGTCAAAGCTGTTTGTTCTCTCACTTTGATAATAGCATCAGTTGGCAAATGTGCTCGATAGCTAGTTTTACTTCTTTTCAGCCTCTGTAAATTTGGAAACCAACAACGCTACCTGAACTGTTACAGTATGATCTGTAATACGTTTTGTTTTATTTAAAACTTTTGTCACCACTGGTATTAAGGTAGATAAGACTAATTTACTGCAACATTACAGATGACAGAACAGTACTAGGAGTAATTTAATAAAGCACTACAACTCTTCAAAACTTACAGCCGAGTCCACATATTTTAATTTTTTACTGAAAGATAAACAAAAGATTATATGACTGATAGAAATAGTGCAATAGGGACTTACACAGAAAAAAAATGTAATTTGAAAATTCTTACCTATCAGAGTAAGTTCCTGCTTTCAAAAAAAAAGGTATATTTTCATTTCCAACTTAATATTAAAAATGTTTAATTTATGTCAGTAAATTTGCTTTTAACCCCTGGCAATCTATAAACTATTAAGAAAAATATAGGATATTCTCCCAGGAATAAAATAGAATCAGGCAACTGTATATACTACTGACAGTAACAGCTATACAGAAAGCCTCAATATGAGGCACTACAGTGCCAACGTGTTACACTGCCGACATAAAACAGCAGTCACCATAGCACTAGTGTTTTCAGCTTGGAGAAATACAACAGATGCCAAAGTGTCAGCACCCCCAGCCTGCTAAAGCAAATATTAAGAGTATAAGCCAGCTTAGTATATACAGTCCTAGTTATGCATAACTGTTAAGCATTTAGCTGTTTGTTTCCAAGTTACATGTTAACAATGAGTATTTCATTAACAGTCTCCAATTACTGCAATAAAATATTTTTAACAGACAGAGTTTATGTATTTCTTATCATTTCAACTCTGGAAGGTGAGTTCTAAAAAAACTCAGTTTCTTCAGACCTAATTGTCAGTACATGGTAGGCTGACAGAAAGGATATATTAGTGATTGATTGGACACTTTCAATTGCCATCCTGCTGGTGATAATGATACACTAACACATATCTTTAGGTCTTACATTTCATGAGAAAAGTGTTTTTTAAGCTAAGTACATACCAAGTTGGTCATATCATATCTACGGTCAAGCAACTATGCTTTCCCTTGGTGTAGAACATTGTACAGTCAGATCCAAGTTACAACACAGTATTCCTTCTATCACAAATGACTAAAACAGTTCTGGGGAGGCCAAAGTACTTTCAGGGATCCAAATTCCAGGTTACAAGTTAACTAATCTAAATAGAGATCTCAAAATGGTGTTTTCTTAACATGCTAAAAATTTACAAAAATTGAGACAAAATTACCTGAAATACAAAATTTGTAACATTTTGAGAAATGCAGCCACACAAGTCTTAAAGATCAGTGAATCTGTATTGGTATACTGTTGCTCAGTAATATTATGCTCAAGGTTTAATGTAATTTCAGTACTGTTTCACCAGAGGTCCTCTTTTGTGTAGTATAATATCGCTAAGAAATTAAATGAAACCAACTCACTTCGGAACAATTCCTTAACAAGATATACTTGTTGAAAGATAGAGTTTGATAAGAAAAGAAAACTCTAGTGGTGTCCATAACTGTCATTTATCATTAGATGATGTTAATTTAGAGTAACTTAACAACTAACCTTGCATTAACAAAAAGTAGTTATTATGCCTGACTTTGTCCAGTTGGAGTTGTAGAGAAAAGTTGATGATATGAGAAACATGTTTTTAACCTTCCCAAACATTCAAGTTGAGGACTATTAATGACAAGACTTGGACTTTCTGATAAACTTAATTTGCTTTTAAAATTCTAAAACATATGACTCCACATTTTGAAAGCTACACTAAAATTAAATGCTACTTAAACACCCAATATTTTCAAGGTAAAATAGGAATCTTGCACTAACAATATTCATTTTAAAGTTTCTTATTTGTCCAACATATGGTTATTGTAAAAGCTTGCAATTTCCAGAGACTGGCATCCTCAGATGACCAATTATCTTTGTTCTACAATTAGTTCTACCTAATATGAAATAAACATATGATTTTCACCCTTCCTTCTCTCTTTCATTATATACATAAATATAAAATAATAGTAGACACTGTTTTAGTTTTAAATAGATTTTACCACTAATACTTGCAAACTGTATGGATTCTATGACCTATCACCAATACAGACGACATTAACACACCATTTCTATATGGTACATTTAAAAGTTTTTCTACACAGACAGACAAACATAGCTTCATCATCGTTAGTTCATTATGTTTGAACAAAAGCAGTAATTCAATATTTCTGATTATATACAATACTACTAAACATGTCCCCTAGTGTTAATCTTTTGAACCAACCCAATTATACAGAAGTAATACTGACTATAATTCCAAATTAATTAAGTGTATCTCCACAAAATATATGTAAGTTTTAAAAAAATCAAAAGTGTTAATAAAGAAGTACAAGTTGGACTCTGTATGAAGTTGTGTCAAGAATAAAAGTGCTTGGGGTATAACCATTAGGACCTCCTAACTACAGACACCTCTAAGGTGTCTTTCTCTATTCTAATACAAATTGTCAAAACGTTTTTGACAATTTTGTCGAGAAATTGGCAATGCGGGGTAAAATGAATGGTTGATAACCTCGACATCATGTAAAATGACATTCTGTACAATGTCAAGGCATCATCCTTTTGACATTCATCTATTCTCATAGGGTTTATTTTATAATCTTAAATGGTTTTAAAACCTATTGATTACATAAAAAACAACACAACTTGGGTTCACATTGTATGCACTATTTACAAATACTATTGAATTTAAAGAAAAACTTAATTAGTAACAAATTACTGTAACAATCAGAAAAAGCCACCCAGGAATCCTGTATTATTTGTACACCTTCACGAGCTAGGAATGTGGATAAATTACGATCATGATAAAAACAATGTGTTTTAAGACTGGTGTAGTCAACAGTGGACCTAAACTTGGCCTAACCAAACTAAATATCTTAGGAACTGACGTAAATCACAACGACTCAATTTGGATATTTTTGTAGAATTAAACAGTTTACTTGAGTGATTAAATATCACATATCAAACAATACACCTAGTTTTAGTAGAGAATAATACAACTTGCCAGCTCACAAAACTACATGTGAATGCTATGGCCACTGTATTTCATCTTCTTTTGACAGATATGAACAATCCAGTGAAAGTTACAATATGCATGCACATACCTTTGTGTCTCTCAAGCCAGGTGGTACTGTCTAGTCAGTATACCATTCTGCCCATTTCTGGGCTAGTTTAAATAAAGAGATGCAAACAGACAACAGGTAACAAAGACATGTATGTCAACAGTTTTACACAATGGTAAAGAAGTTTTTAAAAACTAAATAAATCACATAAACAGTAAAATATTAGTTGTATAAACCTTAATTATGTGGTCAGTTTTCAGCAACAACAAAACATAATTTTAGTTACAGAAATAGCTTGTCAAAAACTGGTTATTCTTATCTGTTCGCAACAAAATTAAAATACAGAATAAACTGCAGTTGATACTCTTAATTGGACATGTATGTCCATTAAGATGGTTTTCTAAATAAAAACAGATGAAAACTTAAAAGTTCAAAACAGTATTCAACTTAGATATTTGCCTACACCAAAACTCACTGAGTGCCAAACATGTGCAAGCACTTCTTAGTAAGGATACAGACAAATAACTGCTTGCTTTAAAAACAATTCTGTTTCTGCCATTTAAGAACATTAGCCTTTCTTTATAATAATGAAAGATAGTTAACTACTGAAAAAAATAACTAAAGCATTTATATAAACTTGTCACAGTTTCACAAAATATCTTCATTTTGATTCTTAAGTTGTGAAAGTTTCCTAAAAGCTGTAAGCAAAGTCAAGGAACCTTTGATATAATCAGCAAGCAAAATAAAACATATTTAACCAGCTAACAACATAGGAATTGTGTTCATTCTCAACTTTGCAAAAATTTATAAAAAGAGCAAACTGCCAAACTAGTCTAAACATATCTGTTTTGATTTCAGCACTTTATACTATTAACCTTAAGGTTCATCATGGAAACCTTCAAACATTGAAATTGTACTTATGACCCATAAGTTGATGAAATCTTTTAAAAAATAAGACAAATACAAAAAAAAGTAATAATAAATCATTCCAATTTAACTGATCACAATACGTAGGATTACATTCCTTCAAATTTTAAATAAAAAATAATAATGGTATAGCTAATTTCTCTCTCTTTCATTATGAATTATTTACCCTGCTTTTCCAATTAGAATAAAATTTTGATTTTCTTTTCTCCTTGTACACAATTCCACTAGGGCCTAATCTAGCTCCACATTCCAACTAGTTATCTAACAGAATTCTTCAATTTCATTTTAGAAACATAGGTAATACTCTGCCAACTTCTTTGTTTGAAACAATTGTGTTACTTGTCATAAAAGAACACAGTTTTAGATGGAACATCAGCAAACAGTAAATATAATGTTGCACATTTTGTACTTTCACTGGAAACATTTAGTAAAACTTGTTAAAAACTAGTGTGAGCCACTTGCTTTAATTATCCTTGATTGTTAGTCTCCAGTGTTTCATGCCCATATTTTAATAAGGAAAAAGGATCTTCAGTGTTGTAGAATATCACAGCTAAACCCTGTTTGTTTGTTGTTGTTTCCCTTAATGATAATATTCTATATACTATCAGAACTCTATCACCCACTCTGAATGTTTCTGACATAAAGCTATCTTTTGCATTGTGGCTAACCTTGAGAGATCTATAATTTAAGGTTAACTACTTCATTTCAGAAAAGCCTGAATTTCCAACTAAATTACATTTTTCTAGAATATCCACATAATTAATTAAACATTCTTCCTCATTCTGAAGGACACAAGAGTGCAACATAAATAATTAATTAAATAACAAAAAATTAATCATATTAGTTGAGGAGATAAACTAGGTTAGGCCTCAAGTGTAGGAGTTCTGACAGATATTTAAATAAATAAGATAACCATAGCAACGTGTTAAACAAGGTGCTGTTTCACATATCTTTGTACATTGTTTTACAAAAGAAAAAAAAGCTTAAATAAAAAACTTCTGAAAACAAAATATACAGAAAAATTTAAAAGGGAAGTTCCATTTTTAAAATTAATCAGTTATCACATGGCGGTTAAGAACTTGGTTTGTGTAGTGTAATTTTTCTTTTTTTAGTCATTGAAAGATTAAATTACATTCTCCATGTAACAAAGTTATTACTGTAAGGCCAAAAAGCTGTCTTTCTCACATTTGTTTTTATAGTTCTTTCACAGACTGCAAGAACATAGCTAAGAGCTGTAAATGTCACAAAACTACTTAAATACACCCACCATGAAAGCCCTATTTTATTTATAGTTTGTAACATAAGGAACTGTGCAATGGTTGTATATGATCTTTCACCAAGCAATGTAAGCAATTGTGTTAACGGTTGTTTTTAACATAAATAATTTATTTTGTAAAAAGACATATCAGTTGTGAGCTGCTCGCTTGCCCTTCATGTAGTCTATCCATCGGTTAGCAGTAGTTTTAAAAATGGGGTCAGAGTTGAAAGTGCTCAGTAGCATTAACTGGTTAATGTGAGTTGTATGGTAATCCCACCGGGCCAAGTTAGGTGCCACTCCTCCCAGCGAGAAGTGTCGAAGGTCGTAAGCAGACCCAGAACCCGTGTCAAAGAGTGGCAACATCTTTTGAGGACACCATCCCATCTTCATAGAGTTTGGATGCTGTTTTGCAATCTTTGTGTGTGCAGGTCATTTTGAGGTCGTAAAGACCTATAAGAGAGTAGATGAACCCATTGAGGACATACGAACTGGGTGTGGTGGGATACTCTTCATACCAAATGTATTTTCCAGCAAATGTGGTCATCACTCCATGATTTTCAGATCGCACTTTGAAAGGCTCTATGGCATTCATTGCAGAATGGAGATAAGTCAAGTTTCCTGTAACATTGAAGGCCCTAGTAAGTACAGAGATTGCCTGACCCTGTCCCATTGCAGAATACCAACCAGGAGCTAAATCAGCCATCCCAGGAGAAAGACGTCGTATAACCATTATTGGCCATCCACCATTTTCATCTTGGTGGTGGACAAACCAATTGGCAACTGCAAAAAAGTGAGCCATGTGGGCAGAAGAACAAAGAGTGATGTTGTCTACGTAACCCCATCCCTGAAGTGTAATGCTATGAACTCTTGCACTTCGCAGCTTTGCCTTCTTTTTAGAACCTTTTGTTAGCATCAGTCCTTTTTGTAAGTCCACAACAAGGTCACGTGTCACTTTTGTCCAATCCTTACTAGTCCCTATCCCTAGGAAGACTTCATTGTCTTGTGCAGAGATAAGCGAGTCAGTCATTACATAATGTAATCTGTAAATCGAATGTTTACCTCCAATTATGACCACTGTCACTGTGACACTTGCTACCATTCTCAAGTCAAAGGCCAAGGTTGTATCAGTGGAATCAGTTTCCAATGTCAGAGTAAGGCCTGGATCAGTTTCAGAACCTGTAATAAATAAAACAAACATTTAAAAATGTTAACACAAGCTGCTTTAAAGAATGTTCATGATTTAATCTTTCTCAAAGATACTTTTTGGAGTTTCTAGATGATAAAAACTAAAATCATCTCGCACTCGAACGTTGTAACCTAATAGTTTATCTTCTGCCTCATTTAAAATGTAATTCAAATCAAGTTGATCACATTTGTCAGTGAGTCAGTTATGTATTTTATAGCACCTAATTACAGGTTGATTGGAGAGAACAGCCTTCTTTATGCAGCATAAGGGGCTCATCATAATTTTTTTTTTTATATTCTATGACACTTCCTTGCAGATCTTGGTAGAGAACAAATCTTCCTAATCATTACATTTATTGCAGAATTAGTTATTCAGGCTTTTGACCATAAATCTATTATAAGAAGCAAGAATTTCTGGCTATGTTTATGCAATATTTAAAAATATATACCCATGTCTTACCTGTGCAGGAAATACTATTTTTCAGAAATACACGTAGCTTAGGTTAATGATTCTTCATTTCTGAACCCAAATATGAATCCACATTACAGATAAGGAAAACTTCTCAACGTTTTCCTTAACTTAATAATTGTAAACTATGATGTACATCCCCTGCTCTTACCATTCTCACCATTAAAAGTGATAAAAAAAACACATCAACACAATAAATTCCTTTAACAATCTTAAACACCTCAAATCAGATCCCCTCTAACTCTTCTATTTTCACAGAAACACGAATTCACAGATATCAACCAATCCTCATATCATAACCTTTCCAACAATTCAACACCCCCTTCTACAATAAGGAGCTCAAGATTCCAAATATGGCCTAACCAATGACACTATTACTTCTTAAAACTTATATTTAATATTTCTGTAGATACAACTTAAAATTATCATAACCCTTCTACTAGTAAGACCACACTGCCTGAATTGCTTAAGAGACTGATCGACCAAAACACCAATATTAGAGTTGTAATTCAAACTGTAATATCATCTTGCTTATATTATAATTAATTAAAATCATCTGCCATTTATTCACCCAATCACGAAATAATCCAAATAGTTTTTCAAGGCAATAACATTCTCCCCAATGTCAGCAACACCCAAAACTTTGATCTCATCAGCAAATTTAAATAACTGATTATTCCTTAATTGATGTCATTGATGTAGCTAAGAAAGATCAAAGGTCCTAAACACAGAGCCCTCAGGTACATTTAATTCAACCTTCTGCTTTCTTCCATCCAGCAATTCTTTTATCCAATTAGCTAACTTATCCCTCATAGATAATTTTTTACAAGAATTTTATGTGGCAACTTGCCTTTAGTTCTGGATGTGATTCATCTGGATTTTCCAAAGATTTACCGAAGTAATACCATGCTGACCATTAAATAACTTTACAAAACATCTTCCACCCCTGATGTAAGAGTGACATGTCTTTAATCAAGGGGGCAAGTGTTATCACGTCCATTGAAAAGCAAAGTTAACCATACTAATTGGGTGTATTCATAAAGGAAATACCAGTGTTAATCACATCTAGCACATCAAATGAAAGAAATAGTTTTCTTATTTCTTAAGTGTGCATAAAAGTATCAGTACCTTAACTGGTTGAACACATTTCTCTTATGCTTAAAAAGACCAAGGTACGATTGAATAATAAAGAATGTATGTCAAATAACTTCTACATTCTTAACTAACATATTTCTGTAGCTGCCTGTTTACTGACTCTTCACCAACAGAGCTCCCTTATCACAAAATAGTTGAAAAATTATGTAACTCTTACCATCCTCAAACTGATCTAAAACCCAAGTTTTAAACCCAATTATAACTTAAAAACTTTCCTACGACTGAGATTGTACACTGATTACCCATTGTTCACATCTCCTCTACCTACATATGTGCAAAGACCAAAATATTAGTAAATTAGACATCAACTTAAAGTATAAGCACTTTATCATATGCACATATGAAAAGTTACAAACCCTGTCAACTCAGGATCACAAACAGGGCATCCAGTTTTTATCTCCATTTTTAAAATTATCTCCATGACTAAACACAATACTGAATGTTTAATAAACCAGATATTATACATAAAAAACTTCACACACTTGTTCTACCCTTTACATCATACATTTGTTTGGTACCTCTAGATTCTGAAATGTTTAATAAACCAGATATTATACATAAAAAACTTCACACACTTGTTCTACCCTTTACATCATACATTTGTTTGGTACCTCTAGATTCTGAAATGTTTAATAAACCAGATATTATACATAAAAAACTTCACACACTTGTTCTACCCTTTACATCATACATTTGTTTGGTACCTCTAGATTCTGAAATGTTTAATAAACCAGATATTATACATAAAAAACTTCACACACTTGTTCTACCCTTTACATCATACATTTGTTTGGTACCTCTAGATTCTGAAATGTTTAATAAACCAGATATTATACATAAAAAACTTCACACACTTGTTCTACCCTTTACATCATACATTTGTTTGGTACCTCTAGATTCTGAAATGTTTAATAAACCAGATATTATACATAAAAAACTTCACACACTTGTTCTACCCTTTACATCATACATTTGTTTGGTACCTCTAGATTCTGAAATGTTTAATAAACCAGATATTATACATAAAAAACTTCACACACTTGTTCTACCCTTTACATCATACATTTGTTTGGTACCTCTAGATTCTGAAATGTTTAATAAATATTACACATTATTTTGTTTGTGTTTTACTGAACTACTAAATTAAATTTTCTAAAAAATGAATAGCAGTAAATTCACAGTCTATTTAACTTACCACTTTATTCAAGTTATATAAACTTTAATACTAGATTTTGTCTTAAAACATAAGTTATTATTATTTACTAAGTAATATGTGACTAAATAAGAAACACTGCCATTATTCATATCTTATCTGACTTCCTGCTAAGTTTTATGATCTATTTTGTATCTTTGCTCTCAAAAACACATAAACATTACATACCATCTGTTTTAAATTCAAGGACTTTCCTGTTGGTGGCTTCATCAAGAACTCTTTTCAGTGGGATCCTTGTTTTACCAATAGTGGACATCGTCCATTGTGCTAAGGGAGGTTTTTCACCACCATCAACCAGAGTTGTGGACGGACTCTTTTCTGTAAGATTCTTGCTGAAATGGCTCAGCCCAAACTGGGCAATCTGGATTGGGTAAAAATGACCATGGGAATCCCACTGAGTTGAGATTGGAACACCTATAAAACCATCAGAATAAAACTATTCAAGAGCCAAAGAATATTACTACAAAACAAGATATTTGTTATATCCCATGAACAAAATTTAAGGACCATGTCACCTTGATAGCTGTAGAAAGGCTCTTTATTGCTAGTAAAAGTATTAATACACCAAGTTTTAAATCTTACATTTTATAGCTTTAACCAAACATTTCTTGAAGAACTAAGAAAATTAATTTCAGACTTCACCTTGTGAATCAATATACTTTTATAGGAGACTGTTCATCACTAGCCCTTGCAAAGATCTTAAACGAATCAGAATGAACAACAAGCATTCTTCTATAGTATGCTCTAATAAATGTAGCATGTTCTTTTGTTTGTTTTAACAGTTTTATTTTTGTAGGACTAATATATCCTTGATGTCTGCAAGGACAAGTAAACTTATGAACTAGTAACTATAAATTTAGTATCTGGTCTTTAAGGAAAGAAAGTAGACAACAACTAGGTTTAGATACACACCTTAATTGTAAATGTGGGTATATCCTTTGAGTAACCTATTTCAGCTGATTCTTTATAACTGAAGAATATTTAGACACTTAAACTGGACAGGAAATACTTCATATTTAATTGAATCTCACATAGAAACATTTATGCATAAAAAGTCCTCAATGAATAGCTTTGTATTAGATATTTTATAAGCATAATGAAATAATATTTTAACTAAATTTTCATTAAAAGTTTTTGAAACATAAACCTGTAATTGTTTCCCTATGATAAATCTCACATTAGAAGTATCCATTATTGTTACTAATTAAGGTATTTAAAAAGTAGAATGTATGGTTTACAGTAAACCTTATACTAGTATGTTTACTGTTTAGCTGTTGAAGATTTTGTTTGTATTACTGTACATTATCTTCTAATGATATATTTGTACACAAATCATTTTCAAACTGTAGTTGAATTTCTTGAGAAACCTAAAAACTCTCTCCCAGACAATATTCATTTGTGGCAGATGTTTTTAAAAAATCAACTACAAAAGCAATCAAAGCATGGTTATAAATGTTTGATACAATTGGTTGTAAGGAACATGTTTCATTGTTTGTTTGTTTTCTTAATTATCAGGATAAATTCCTGATGGGCTAATGTTCAAGTTCTATTTTAAATTTTAAATATTTTCATTCTTTAATGTTAGTGATCTTTGTAATTTTTAAATATTTAGTACAATCATTAACTGTTTCTTCTGCTTTATTTATATAATTATCTTTATCTAAAATTACAGTTACCATTATCTGATTTAGAAGAATTTTATTCTGCTTTATTTATATAATTATCTAAAATTACAGTTACCTTTGTCTGATTTAGAAGTAACAATTCTATTCTGCTTTATTTATATAATTATCTAAATCTAAAATTTCAGTTACCATTATCTGATTTAGAAGTAACAATTCTATTCTGCTTTATTTATATAATTATCTTTATCTAAAATTACAGTTACCATTGTCTGATTTAGAAATGAGCTAACCCAGAATGACTGTATTCACATTCAATAATATCAAGTTTCTATTTCCAACTATCATTATTTAACTCAATATCAAAACTCAAATTCAGTCAATTAATTTCAAATTTAAAAATATATTTTTAAGAACATAAATGACTGACTTTTGGTCAGACATTACACCAGTATGCATCTTATCTGGAACACTGTACAAGTGTTGTAATGTAAATAAATAGTTATATAAATACAGTAGATAATTTAAACAATGAAGGCTGTCTCTTACAACAATCATGTCAATACCAGAATTTGGCTGATTTTTTGTTGATTTACCATGAAATGAATATTCTCTGAAAGAGAAATTTGAACTAATGTTTGATAGAGATATGAGTTATGTTACTTTTGACATTATATCACTATATATGGAAACACTGTCAGAAGAAATTATACAGTTCAAGTGGTAAGTTGGTGACCAAAGATAAATCCATCATTGTGTCTATCCCAAATTTTTTAAGTGATAAGCTTTATGACCAGGTTGATGTCACTAAAACTGAGACTGGTGCCACCTCCTTGAATGAAACAAAAACATGTTGGTTTGTGGTTTAACATTTACTTATCCTTCTTTCAAACTAAACTTTATTTTTTAACAACTTCTACAAGTTGAAAAAAGAAATTATACTACAAAATCATTTACCAAAAATTAAAAACACTGTTAATACTTTTTTTTTTTTTTACACATATAAAGCCATCATGTCATATCAGTCACCTTACATAACACTCTTTTATACTTATAATGAACGCTGTTCTGTTAAACCTATAGTTTCTAACACAAGTACGTTATTGTTAGCTATTTTTGTTTGGATTTTTACAATGGTATACACAGTAATGAATATAACTTGAAAGAGTGTTTTATTTTTCTAATGAAATGTTGAGTTTAAAGTTTAATAAGAATGTTCAGTGAATAGTGTCAGTGTAAAGTCTGTATAGTGATATTCCTTCGGAGGGGATACAACAGCCATTTATGTCTTCCAGAAACTTTTCAAACTTGCTACTAGGGAACATACTTCCTGTGTAAAGATGGGAACAAATTTGGTGGAACTGGTCAACCTTTTTATTATTAGAGGTGTGTTAGAGATACGTTTGTCATTAATAGTGATACTGAATATAATGTTTGTATGACAACACCTATCAGATAGGAACTTCTCTTGGCAGGATTTATATTTGAAAACAATATATTGATTTAGGTATTAATTTTATAATCATTACACAAGGAATTATAACCAGCCTTTGTTTATAAAAAAGTAAAATAAAGAAGGTAGATAAAGTCGGATAAACACTTTTGGTAAGCTTATAATCTCTAAATAATATACCAAAGTGACGCGCAATTTCACATTTTGCCAAAAGATGGCGAGCCAGTCAACTACTAATATTTATCATTAAATTACAAATAAAATACATGTTCAAAAACAGCATAATAAATCCAGTGAATACTATAGTCTCTGCAAAACAAAATACACAAAATTAAGAGATTCGTATAAAAATAATCTACATGAACTTTTATCTTTCTTCAACAAGTTCATTGTATTTAATTATGTACAAAATGAGTACAAAAACATTGATGTGTACTATAAAGTTAATGTGGGCCGTAAATACTTCTACTTGGTTATAAAATAAAAACTCCAGTAACCGAAACGTTGCCGTAGCAACCACATTTAGATGTGCAGAATTCACAACAATTATAGTTTAATTAACAAAATTAAGTCAAAGAATTTCAGTCATGTTTTTGTGTTACATAAATCAGATGTTAAAAGTAGCTAATATAAAGTGTATCAGACAAACGGGAACCTATATACACACAATATAAAAGGATCGATACAAGAAAACTTAAATAAGTCTTATGACAAATAACTTCACCAGCATCATTCCAAGGCTTTCAAAATGTACGTTACATGGACCAACTAAAATGTCTGGTTTTCTTTACTTCGATGCAATGCGTGCAGCCAAGATGTCCTTGTAAAATAAAAACACGAACCTCTTTCTACGAACGACACCTAGTTTGAAATTCGAACTTTGAGTACGTTTTAAGTGTTTTTACGGATGAAAGAAAAGGAGAAAAAATACATTCCAAACGAACGCTCCCCTGCGAGCATAGGAGAAAAAAAAATAAGTGTCAAATAGTTAATCGATGACAGGAAACCTTTGGCTCACTCAGACCGGATTAAGAACTTGTGAAGAAGGCTTAGAACTAAACTTCACAGACAGTTCAGTTCTATTTATTGACTGCAATTTCAGCATCATCTATGAAAATGGATTGATTAACACTTATAATGCATCCACAGTGTCATTTGCGTGGTATATTTTATGGTCTGTCTGTCTTTGCAATTAAGCACAAAGCTACACAACGGGCTATCTGTGCAATGCCCACTGCTGGTATCGAAACCCGATTTATAACGTTATAAATCCGCAGACATACCACTGTGTTACATTGAGACATGTTTTGTAGTATCGCATGGATTCAAACTCTGATCGCTAGCGCCAAAACCCAAAGCTCTAAAGAGCTAACCATCGCCTGTTAAGAAAGTCTATAATAATAAAACAAAAACAAAAAACATAAATTTCAGGTCAACAGACAAAAAATGTCGGACATTTACACTGTCTGGAGAGGGTGCTACTATGTACAAAAATATTTTTATATCAACAAATGAAGTTACTGTAAAAACTGTAACTATAAATAAATTATGTGAGTTATAATTCTGTTTCAACACGATGACTTTTTATAGTAACATTTCAGACAAAAAAGTGAAAATTTGTTGATCAATAACCACTGTCAAATACATAGTTTTAAGTATTCAAGCCCATTTCTGACAGAGAAATGTTCATTTAGTACTTCATATATACACAGACAGGTAATACAAATTGAGGAAGGAATGAAACACAAGGTTAACCATAGATAAGAAACTTAACGTGAAAATAACAGTGACAAAACAACAGTGTACTGTCAATATAGAACTATTTAATGTTTCACGTATTTGATTTGATTTTGATGTTACGTGTTCTGTTACGTGGGAAATTAATTTTATACCATCTGAGGCTCAGGAAAGTCAGTCACTGTGTGTGCCTACTGTGTGTGCTGACAGAAGACACAAAAGTTTATTGACCAAACGAAAATCTATGTAAGCTTGCCCTGAACAGGACGTAATTAAAACATTTCAGATTTAATGAATAATTGAGTCCCGTGTCTGCAGACAACGGACCCTTACTAACAAGCTGCAACTAGGGTACATGAACCATCAACTGTATGTATCCTGACGGGTCACCATAACAAATGTAGGATGCATTTTATGACATCACCGCGACTACATTTGATATTACGTGTCACCACGATAACGTACGACACATTTAAAACGACAAAATGACCACCTACGATATATTTTATGATGCCTCACTGCAACTAAATTTGATATTATACGTCACCACGACAACATATGACACATTTAATACGTTACCATGACAACCTACGATATATTTTATGACGCCTCACTGGGACAACATTTGATAGCATTGGTTACCAAGACAAGACATGTGTGTGTTATAACTCACCACGACTGGGTAGGATACACCTGGACACTAGAAATAAACGACCTTAGTTGTTTTTTTTTATTTAATTAAACACTCAGCCCTCCTGAAAAAGTAGTAAAACGAAACGTTGAGTGTTTAATTAAATAAAAAACAACTAAGGTCGTTTATTTCCTGTATTAATGTTTTGTGTACACTCACATTAAATAGTTATATAATATGAACAGCTCTTGAAAAGCCTCTGTCGCATCATATATATATATATTTATTAACTTCCAATTAAAAATACTTATAATTAAATATACTCCTCTTACTTAGAATGCGTTATTTTACCAACTTAATACCCGTTGCGGTTAACGGCATTTTCGGCCATAATCCCAATAATATCTCACGTGGTTAGCCGTAAAACCTGGCGAATCACAATAATATCTACAATAAAGTATTGAAAACAATAAAGTTGATACATTAGACACTTCCACCAACTGTGTTAACGAAAGTAACACGAAAGAACGCAACAAACCAGGAGTCCTTCGAA